>NW_001889877.1:1251346-1393157 GCF_000143565.1 Laccaria bicolor S238N-H82
TGGCTATTTTTGGATATATTACCATATTTGGAACTGGACCCTGGACCCTGACAATGTTACCCAACATGATGATCAGCAATGAGCCCTAATTTTTCCTGATTTTATTGCTATTTTACATTTGGAAATGCACCCTGGACCCTGAAAGGTCAGCTGCTGCTAAAAATGAAATATTCATTGAAAGCGCCAGGTACACATGAAAAGTGCAATGAAATCTCCTAGGAATAAGAATGAAATATCCATTGAAAGCGCCAGGCATCCAAATGAGAAGCACAATGAGATATCCTGGGTTGAGCAATGAAATATCCAATGAAAGCACCAGGTATATCTATGAAAAGTGCAATGAAATATCCTAGGAACAAGAATGAAATATCCATTGAAAGAGCCAGGCATTCAGATGAAAAGCACAATGAAATATCCTGGGGCTAACAATGAAATATCCAATGAAAGCGCCAGGTATCCATATGAAAATTGCAATGAAATATCCTGGGGTTGAGAATGAAATATATATTGAAAGAGCCAGGTGTCCATATGAAAATTGCAATGAAATATCCTGGGGTTGAGAATGAAATATATATTGAAAGCACCAGGTATCCATATGAAAATCACAATGAAATATCCTAGAACAATGAGATATGCGATCTCATTGAACCTCTAGGCATTATACACATCGCCTTCCAGGCATGTGTCTGGTTTTTATCATAAAAGTGTATACCACCCATCGTTTTTGCTCTGTCGCCTTAGCCATCGCCTCGGAGAATTTGCCCACCAGGACTAGGTTAGCACAATTTCTGAAGCTGGATTCTTGTGGTATGTCGACTAGCGATTGGCGTTGTCTGATGTTTTCCTTTGCAGCTAGACGGGGGTTAGCATCCATCGGCGCCCCAGAGAGTCCCCTGTGCAGCGCGTCCCTGTACGGGGAGTTGGCTGCGTTCCCCGCCTGTTGTGCTGCCTTTTCGACCACCTCTGCCAGTTCCACTGTTCTCTCTTTCAACACCTCCGTCTTCTTCTCCAGCTCCTCCATAACTTTCACCCTGAGCCCCTCCGTGAACTCCCTCAAATCTGTGGTCATATCGTTAAACTGTGCGTTGGCGATGTCCCTGATGTCTTCTGCTACTGCCCCTAGCTCGACTTCCCTCAGCAGGAAAGCGACCGCGCGGACTGCGTTGATTACAGGGAGGGTGACCCCCGGCAAGGCCGCAATCTGGTGTAGTGTCGTAGCGAGCGTTCCCAGAGTGAGCGGAGCGCCCGATGGGACGAGGAGCAATTTTTCTTCGAGGTAAGACCTCCCTTTTTCTGAGTCGCCTATTTCTTGTTCGTCTTCGTCTAAGTCCACCGCCCCCGTAGCTCTTGTCTTCCCTCGTTCCTGTACTTCTGGCTCGGCCGTTCGATTTTGTCGATTGGCCGCCACTTTACCTTTTTGAGGTGGAGGCTGAGCCTTGGGCTTCGCTCCGGTCCCAGACATTCTCTGGGTTTATTATTAGCTGGATAGATAGTAGTATAAAAAGTTTAGAAAGCTGTATGTAGGCCAGAATTTCGTGTTGCAGTCGACGAATCGCCCAAAATTTTCGGGGTCCTAGTCGGGGTGCCACGTGGTTCAGGTCCAAGCGAACTTTGCCTCCGAGTGTTCAATTAATGACTCACTTCAATCCATTCATCTTCAGGAAAAACCAATTCCAAATCCACGGTTGGAACCTGACCATTGTGTTTTACAAGGCTCATAAACACGTCCCTTCCTCGATTGTATAGCCATCCACAGATGGTTAGCAAAGCACTCGACGCAGATTTTAAGGTCGTAAATTTGTGAAGCAAGGCGGCGCACAGAGCAGGGATGCGTGTCAAGGCTGACGCATTTTTTATTGTTGGATCTTCAATGAAAATCAGAAGATCCTGCAAGGCCAACCGGTTGGCCATTTGTAGGACCGACTCCTCTGCCGCCAACTTAATTCAAGCTGTATGAGAAAATCAACTCAGAGGCATATTTAACAACTCACATTGAGAAATAGTCTTCGATATGCAATATCTGGTTCAATGCCTTCCCTGAGCGTGAAGACTCCAAACTCCGTCTGAAACAAGTCTTTCAAGCCCGAAGAAACATTTGACAAGCCATCAAGAATCAATGGAATAGTGGCCAACCGCTCATTAAAATCCTCTATCTTTTTCGCTACTTGTTTCTGGAGCTTCTGCAGCCGCTTGTTCTCCATCTCGCTCATATCATTGTCATCGTCTTCGCTATCGAGTCCCTCTATCGAAAATTTATCGATGGTCTGTGAAAGAAGACCTTTAACGCTTTGGTGACAGATTTTCCGAATTGCGTCCCGTAAGGTACGACCGGGAATGGCTTGTTGAGTAGCGATATACCGACTGTCCTTTTGTGGAGCACTGTCAGAGACTGTAGTTGGAGGTGAAAGGGATGGGAGCAGATGTTTCTCTCCGTATGCGAGTGTCACGCCATCCCAAATAGTGTCTTCAGGTGTTGGGCCGCAGACGGGGCATCACATGTCTCCAATAAATTCCTGGAGCTTAACAAAGGAAAACCAAGCAAGCGAGAACATCTCTACACTTGCAAACGGCAGGAGAGACTGCATGACCTGGTAGTGGCGTCGTCTTGAGGTTACCCATGCTGTAATTGGGGTTTCAGAGATGGTATAATTGTTCGTGAAGTCGTTCAGGAGGGCGTGGGTGAACAGAACTTTGTTGTTGTAGTTAAAAATGCCGAGATCTCAGCAGTCGGGACCGATCTGCCTCCGGGAGCAGACCCTGCATTGTTGTACCTCGACCATTGTCTCGGTCGCTCCGTTAGATGTGTAGACAACGCATGATTGCATCTTTGTTGCTCGAGCCTCATCGATTGTTGGCCGGGGAGAGGAACAACAGCACGTCGCTCCAAGAATCAGGGAAATAGCCACCGGAATGCCTTGCGAGTCCAACGGAGGTCCCATTGCTGGAAACTCAGGGTCTGTAGAGATTCTGGCCCATATTGGTGGTGGGATTGGTAGGTATGATACGGAATTTTCTCCGCGATCTCTGCGTCGTGGTCTTTTGGCTTCTTGCATGAGGTATTAAATTTGATCTGACAAAATCATGTGACTTACCAATGTTCCGTATCTTCCCATGGCCAGTTCCATCGCCAAGCGTTAGCAAAGAATAACATGCAGCCGTGTGGGCACATCGCTGACTGGAATCTCTGCTACACCACCAATCCCCATTCCCATCATCATTCCCAACGTATTGGACGATTGCGCGGGATTTCAGTGACGTCTGATTTTTGTCACTTGACGGAACACTAAAATAATTGACCCACTCCAAGTTGGGTGAGTTATTCTGTTTGTGCCTTGAGTACAAGATAACTTCGTGGTCATTATCTAAATTGGATTAGATTTTTCCTTCCGGAATCCCATAACAAAGCAACTTACAAACAGGATCAACATCCCCCTCGGGAGGAAACTTGACATCGATGAATTCCAAGATGAAACGCGTGTGAACGCAGTCCAAGCCTACACCGTCGATTTTGGCCTTTGCTACGGGACACATACAAACGACCACCAGCTCATCACCGATTCCCGTTACTTGTAAGTGGTACCAGTGAGTCTAAATTAAATTCATTTAGTAACCCTTGTTTCTCAATCGGAAACGACTTACGTTACACATCAATGTTCGCTCGCTCCACCCAGCAACCACAAATATTGTCGGAGTGAGAGGGTAAAAGGGGAGTTCATCATCAAAAACACCGTCAACATAAGCAGAGTATGCCTCTTCGGTACAGTCAGAATTGATGTTGGGCCACTCAGAATTTGACAGAGCATTTGCATGAGAAGGTTGTTCTTCGGTCAGCTCCATATTCTTTCGTCTTGATTCATCGTCACCCATTGTTTCAGCTGTGTCCATTATCTCTAAAACAGCGGTATCCATTTGTTGCATGTCCAAGACCGCTGTCTCCCCAATATCCGCGGTTGTGTTCTGCGAAGAAGCTTCGGCATCCTTCCCTTTCCTTCTCGTCAAATCCATTTGCTTGACTCTTTGCTTGCCATCAAGTCCTCGCTTTCCTCGCCGTGGAGTACCCAAACCTCCAGCATTTGCTTCATGAGATGTAAGGCCAAATATCTGTCCGTCGGGTACTGGTAAACGAATTGCGGCAATTTCGCGTGTCGGAGGAGGTGCCAGTCGAATACGCTTTTTGTTTGATTGATCTGACATGGCGGTTTTGTGGGACAAAGAGGTGACAAAATTGTGTGTTTCAACCTTCTTCAAGGTCATCGATCTGCTCGGAAACCTAATTTAGACACAGCAGTGCATATCCACCTTCCTCATGGATGGATCGCGCATCAGAAGACAATCATGTGGTAAAGGTGAGTGGATATATATATGTACAATTAAGCTCATTTTCCTTTCTGCCTCCCTCCACTATGGCGAAGTCATCCAGTAAGAAGGTCATCGCTACTAGGGGTGTATCGTCAAAACAGTCACCCACCAAGAAGTCGAAAAGAACTACAATTGCAACCACGCCGTCAATTCAAAGGGAACCCCCCCATTGTCGTAAATGCCCATCACGCCCTCTGCTTTCTGAGTGCATCCACACTGCCAGAGGGCGCATATATCTGTAGTCTCAGCCAGTGGCTACAGGATCAGTAGTAAGCCATTTTCTAACTCTAATACACGTCCTCAATCATCATAATTCCTCCTCTCCCTTATAGCTTCAAACACCTACAAGCGGAAGCATTGACGTTGGTCTGCCTTCGTTATCAACACTAACTTCAACAACGCCCTTGTCAGTCTCTCCTAAGGCTGTATCGGCCTCAACAACTCCGCTTCCAGTCCCTTCTCAAACGGATGTAGAAACGGTGACGTCCCCTGCCCTTCGGTTTGGTACTTAGTCTTACCGCTCAGCGCTCATTGTTCCAATTTTCACAGGCTGTCTTTCCAAACGTGTACCTCATGAGCGCACTCAGAGATCGTCGCATCAAAGACCCAATGACGCCTATGCGTCGTGTTCCAGGCTATCGCCATGCTCTTCAGGAAAGCATCGCCATGACACCCAGCATTTCACGTGAAAATCATTCCGCTGCAGGAACAACGCCGATTCTGGTTGACGCGAGCCCTGCCCCATTGCACGTGCCATCAGCATCTTCCACGCAAACGTCGAAAAGGGTTGAAGTCGTGGAGGGAGTCGCTCGAGGAAGTCGACCATATGGTCTGTACTGATTAACTCCCACTTAATTTCGATTCACTCT
The DNA here is from genome assembly GCF_000143565.1 of Laccaria bicolor S238N-H82. Taxonomy (NCBI): domain Eukaryota; kingdom Fungi; phylum Basidiomycota; class Agaricomycetes; order Agaricales; family Hydnangiaceae; genus Laccaria; species Laccaria bicolor. The sequence continues at coordinate 1,256,575 of NW_001889877.1, forward strand.
CTATGCAGCCATTTCTCGGTCCCGAACTCTTCCAGACCTCCTTAGCGGTCAGAATGCAAGTAAATACTTTAACATTCAAATGAAAGACATCGTCAATCGTGTGAGTTATTTCCTCTTATCCATCGACCCGAACAAGCTAATAATGATCACTCAGTGTGAACGTCTTGCTCACGCAACTGGCGCTTGGATCTTCTTCACCGCTAATCACTCCAATGCACGACAAGAATTCATTCATTACTCCTCACCAAAGTTTCGCCTAGAAGCACACGATGCAATTGAAGGGATTACCAACGAGTTCGATTCAATCTTCGACAACCTCATCACCACTCGCCGCGCAGATGGATTTGCAAAACAGGCGGAGTTACGACAACAACTTCAGGAGAAACAAAGTCAATTGGATTCGAGAGATGTTGAATTACAGGAGACGTCGAAAGTGGCAGAGGAACTTTTGGGTCGTCTTAAGGCAGTCGAGGCTAAGTTGAAAGCAGCTGGAATATCAGAGTAGCTCAGATTATGTAAATTGACGACGCAACATAGAACTTTATAAACCTGGAACGTCAAGAACGTTAAGGCGAAGACACCTATACGCCCTCTCCAACCACCTCACCGTTACCGGCGCATACACGCGCATATATTCCAAATCGCCCTTGCCAACTGTCCGCGTATCCACGCCACCGACCGCCCGCGTACCAACGCTGGAAAACCCTCGTTTTACACGCGCCTCTGCCTTAACGCAACAACTACCGATTCTTGAAGGACTCACGGTTACTTCGCATCCACGTAACAACCGTCGACTTTCTGTAAACACGAATCCTCACTCGAGCCCTCTCTCGAGCCCTCCTTTGTCCTTTGTACTTTCATCGGACTCCTCAGACGACAGCCACCACATACATCCTCCTACGAATTCAATGTCCACTCTTGCAACTGTCGAGCCCACGAGCGGCAAAGCGCCTGTCCTCACCGCTGGAGATTTGACTCCAGCAGTAGCTATGGACTTCGAAAATGCTGCCCAGGATTTCTTCGTGGCCAAATCTGTCCCTTCCGAGAAACAGGTCGCGCTCATCCTTCCTGGCATCAAGGACATTTGTATTCGTGATTGGATCACAGCCGACCGTGCACGCATTTCCGCCCTTCCGTTTGCCGAATTTATCAAAGAACTTCGTCTCAACTATCTTCAGAATGACTGGGAAGACCAGATCCGGAACGAAATCCTTACGTCTACACTCGCAAATTCACGTAAATCATTCTGGAATTGGTCACAGCAACTTCTTAGCTTAAACTGTCTCCTTCGCAACACCCCCTCTGCCCTTGACGATGCCGCTCTCCGGAACCACCTTGAAGCACACCTAGACGATGAGCTCAAGGAAAAGGTCAAACACAGCGACACTCGTAACGACAAGACCTTCAAATCTTGGGTCGCCGCTGTACGTGTCCTCGACGAATCTCGTAACAAACGCCAACTCGATCTTATCGAAGGTGCGCTCCAGCGCCAGGCGAAACGTCAAGCTACAGATGCCAACTCGCTTCGTGGGCCCTCCCGTCGTGCCAACACTGCCTCTTCCTCTTCTACGTCGACTACTAGTAACAACCGTCTGGCCCCCCTAACTGAGGGTGAGCGAGCTCTCCTCAATGAGCATGATGGTTGCACCAAATGTCGGCGTTTCTATGTCGGCCACCGTTCGCACAATTGCGATTTGGGTTTCCCCACAGCAAAGGGTTACAAAACTCTGACTGTGGGGGATGCATTAGCTGCAAAGAAATCGAAAGCAACTTCATCCAAATCGACGAAAGCAGTCTCTGCCACCATTGCCGCCGTCGACTCGAGTGACGAAGAAGTTTCCGCTGCTGCCGCCGTCCTTCCTAAATCACCGGGAACGTACGATTCGGATTCTGAAGAGAATGCTGACGTCTCCCGTCGTGATGTGAGTGCTCCGCTGCGCGTTAAGCACTTATTCTGGAACTGTCAAATTCACGGGCTGATCAACGATTTTCCAGTGGAAGTCAAAGCCCTTATAGATAACGGAGCACACCTCGTCCTCATACGCCTGGAACTTGTTGCTGAACTCAGATTAAAGAAATATCGCCTCCATGAACCAGAAATCGTAGATGTCGCCTTGAAGAACGATGACGCAAAAATTAGATGCGAACTGTCAGAATACGTCAAAATTTCCTTCACTTCCTTAGACTGTCAATGGACCTCGCGCAAAGTCAAGGCCATCATTGCGCCAGGCCTTTGCGCTCCTGTAATACTTGGACTCCCGTTTCTCGAGCACAATTCAATTGTAACAGATCACAGTAACCGTACTTGTATTGATAAAAAATCGAATTATGATCTTTTGCACCCTCCTCCCTGTCTCCCTCCTCCCCCACCTAAACCACGCTTACGCGAACAAATTAAAATTACAAAAGCAGATAAGAAACTAGCATTGGCCGAATTACTCTTAACGTGTCATGACCGCAAACGGGCGGGAAAGGATATACCTGAAAAGGTTGAACCCTTTAACGTCGCAGGTGCAATCCGCAATCACATTGAAATTCTCGCAACACAGGACGTGCTAAGTAAACATGAATCGCGCCTGAAAGCGAAATTTAAAGAAATCTTCGAACCTATTCCACATATAGATGAACTACCCAATGACATTGTAGCAGAAATTCATTTGAAAAACGCGGAAAAGACGATCAAAACTCGTTCATACCCTTCTCCGCGGAAATACAAGGAGGCCTGGCAAATTCTGATACAACAACACCTCGACGCGGGCAGAATTCGACCATCCTCCTCCCCGTGCGCCTCCCCAGCTTTCATTGTCCCTAAAGCCAATCCAAACGTCTTACCTCGGTGGGTCAATGATTATCGGCAACTGAATGAGAATACCGTTACCGATTGCCACCCACTTCCTCGGATAGACGACATCCTCAGTGACTGCGCCAAGGGGAAGATCTGGGCAACGATTGATATGACAAACAGTTTTTTTCAAACTCGCATGCATCCAGACCACATCCCTTTGACAGCAGTTACAACGCCACTTGGCCTTTATGAGTGGCTGGTTATGCCGATGGGTTTGAAGAATGCCCCAGCAATCCACCAACGTCGTGTAACGCTCGCCCTATGTCCTTACCTTGGAAAAATCTGCCACATTTACTTGGATGATATCGTCATCTGGTCAAATTCTATTGAAGAACATGAAAAAAATGTGTCAACAATTTTGCAGGCTCTTCGCGAGGCACGTCTTTACATCAACCCTGAAAAGACAAATCTGTTCTGTCTCGAAATAGATTTCCTTGGCCATCACATCAGTGCCCATGGCATCGAAGCGGATGCAAAAAAGGCCGATCGTATTCTCGCGTGGCCACAACCAAAATCTGCAACTGAAGTGCGCGGTTTTCTTGGTTTGGTACGCTACCTATCTGCCTTCCTCCCCTCACTCGCAGAACACACAGGTATTCTAACTGAACTGACGACAAAGGAATCAGAAAAGAATTTCCCACTGTGGACACCGCGCTATCAATCAGCATTTGACGGCATTAAGTCAATCGTCACCAGCCGAGATTGCTTGACAACGATCGACTTGTCAAAACTACCAGAACACAAGATATTCGTCACGACGGATGCAAGCGACAAACGCTCTGGTGCAGTCCTCTCCTTTGGTACTACATGGGAGAGCGCCAGACCGGTCGCGTTCGACTCAATGACTTTTAAAGGCGCAGAGCTAAACTACCCTGTACACGAGAAGGAACTGTTAGCCATTATACGCGCCTTGAAAAAGTGGCGGGTGGACCTTTTGGGATCCCCATTTTTCATTTATACAGATCACAAGACCCTCGAGAATTTCACAACTCAACGGGATCTTTCACGGCGACAGGCACGATGGATGGAATTCATGTCACAGTTTGATTCCAAAATCGTTTACATTAAGGGCGAGGACAACACGGTCGCCGATGCCTTATCTCGATTACCATGCTCATCTACTTCGCAGGAAGCTGAATCTGCAGCACGACACCCTTACGACTTTTGCCCAGATGATGACTTGGATGGCATGATTGCAAGCATCTTCGAGTGCAGTGACCAAGGGCCCATGGACACAGCGGAATCTCTGGCTAATGCCACGGCGCCAATTAATTCCATTAACGCTACGCTGAAAATCGCAGCTGACGAAGCGTTTTTGCAGGACATCGTCAAAGGTTATGCAGAAGATCCATGGTGCAAAACCTTACCGTCTGCCGCCTTGAGCTTACCAAACTTACAGTGTCGTGACAATCTTTGGTACATCGGGGAACGTCTCATAATTCCCCGGACTAGTGACCTACGCGAAACCCTATTCCAACTGGCCCACGACTCACTCGGCCATTTCGGTTTCCATAAAACGTATGGCTCATTGCGCACGGCGTATTATTGGCCAAACATGCGCCGCGACCTCGAGCAAGGATACGTTAAATCCTGCCCAGATTGCCAACGGAACAAGAGCAGTACAACGAAACCATTGGGACCGTTACACCCGTTGCCAGTTCCCGATCAACGGGGTGACTCTGTCGCCATCGATTTCATCGGTCCTCTACCGGAAGACGAAGGTAAAAACTGCATTGTAACATTCACCGACCGTCTAGGAAGCGACATCCGAATGGTAGCTACACACACCGATCTCACAGCAGAACAACTGGCCATTATATTCTTTGACGAATGGTATTGTGAGAACGGACTACCTTCTGACATTGTCTCTGACAGGGACAAACTCTTCATTTCACGATTCTGGAAAGCATTGCACCAACTAACTGGCGTAAAATTGAAGATGTCCACGGCGTACCACCCCGAAACGGATGGAGCAAGTGAACGCACCAATAAAACGGTAAACCAATCCCTATGTTTTCACGTTGAAAGAAATCAACTAGGCTGGGCACGCGCTCTTCCCCGCATCCGTTTCGACATGATGAACACGATTAACAAATCTACGGGCTTCACACCTTTCCAACTCCATATGGGGAGAAGCCCACGTGTTATTCCGCCACTAGTTCCCGCGAAATCCAATGCGACTGTAACAGATGTCGATGCATGGCACATCATTCGACAACTAGAAATGGACGTTTTTGAAGCGCAAGATAATTTATTACGCGCTAAGATTTCTCAATCCGTTCAATCTAATAAAAGTCGCTCACTTAAATTCCCTTTCGAAATAGGTAATCGCGTACGTCTCTCAACGTCACATCGTCGCAACGACTATAAGGCGAAAGGCGAAAAACGCGTGGCAAAGTTCATGCCCCGTTATGACGGACCGTACACGATTACCGATGTTGATGAAGAACACTCCACTGTCACCCTCAACTTGCCCAACTCTCCCAACATATTCCCCGTCTTCCACACATCCGAAATCCTCCCATACACAGAATCCGATACAAACCTATTCCCTTCTCGACATTTGGAAGAACCTCCACCCATTCTGACAGAGGACGGCGACGAGGAATACGAAATCGAAAGAATATTGGACGCACGCCGACGAGGACGGGGTTACCAATATCTCGTTCGTTGGAAGGGCTATGGTACCGAGGAAGACAAATGGTTACCTGGCTCCGAACTACAGAACTGCGAAGCGCTGGACGTCTGGCTGGAATCGCGGGTGGGATCACCTTTATCATAGGTAGTTTTCACTTTCGACCTTGCCAGCGGTAGCTTTTTCCCTCTGGGTTTTGACGCACCCACGCTCGGATTTTACTTACGTTTCTACTACTAACATTTTTTTCCTTCTCCCTTTTTCTTTTTCAGAACGGGGGAGAGTGTAATCCTGGGATTACAAATATTTGCGATTGTTTATCGACGGCTTGATAGTTCCCTTCTCATACGCTTTTGCTTCTTCTTCAGAACCATCATCACCCCTTCTTCCCTTTTCCATACCACACATTCCCCTCTCGTTTACTCTCAGAAATATACACCCGGTTAATTTCTGTGAGTGTTCCTAAGCGATCCCTAGTGTTTTCTATCCCCTTCAGGGGATAGTTTTCCAAAGACCGGTCCAAACCGGTCAATACCGGTTCACGTTAACCGGTTTTTTTGCGGTCTTTACATCTCAAAAATAAAAGACCGTAACTGCAGGTCTGGTCTTTTGCGGTCTTGGTCCGGTCTGGTTACAGTCTTTTTCCGGTCACGAGACTGGACTTCCAAACACTATTGACAATTAAGTTGCTGATTGATTGATTGTCTTGTTGAACTTGTTTTTTGGTACAATGTTCTGCACCTAGACAGAATGTCAGTCATCACCCAAATTGTTGGTAGGAAAACATACCAGGTATGGGAGAAACAGCTTTGCATTGTCATAAACTACACCAAAGTGCCAAAATATTTCCTCAGGCCAAGTTGGCTGATACTGGCTCAACATGGAATTCCAGTGAGCAACAATGAGGGCTCTCTTAGCAAGGGTGTTAGGAGCAGCTCTGCTGGTGACTGAATTAGCAGACTCCTGAAGTGAAGCAAAGAGGGGATCATTGGATTCTTTGGAACCATCATAACCTCTCCTCAGTTCAACTCTAGCAAATTTCTTTATTTTTGGTGTGGTTTGCTGTTTTTCGTGTAACATCTGGAAGGGCATTTTTGGTGGCAATTGGGGAGAAATCAGTAGAGCTACACAGGATATAGGTGGATTGCTGAGGAGGTGCAGAAATGGTTAATCTTTGCTTATTGAAGATTTTTTGATTCAAATCAGAGAGATCATACTGGTCAATAGAGTCATCATGGATCTGGAAAGGATTGTTGTTGTTGTTCATGATGGAGACATCAGCAAATTGGGAGAACAATATAAGGGCATGAAAGGGTATATAATCAACACAATTTGGTATAATCATTACAATTTGACACCCACCTTGCAGACTTCATGGTGGTATATAAAGAACCAAATATTGTACAAACCATGGCTGGATTGTTGCATTTGCAATGATTGTGTATATTACATATCTTGTAAAGAACTAAGAATTGGCAGAATGAACCAGGCTGGTGTTGATGGGCATTTATTATCACATTGCCAAGGGTGGTGGGTAACTGGAAGAATGGTGGCTAGGGGGCTTGCTACAACTACATAGATGTACCTGAGCATTTTTGTAAATGCATCAATTCTGAATGTAATTTGATGTTCTTGCACTCATTTAAAAGCTAAGAAACAGTAAACTTTGCAACTCAGAATTGCAACTCTATTGCATGTTCAACATGTGGTATGAGTCAGGATATGCAAATTTCACATTTTGTGTCATTCCCTTGCTCCTGCTCTTTCAAAAAAGAATCACACATGTTGAGTTAGTAAATAAAATACTGCTTGCAGAGTTTGGAAGGGATTCATGAAGTGTACAAAATCTAAGAAGCCAAAAAGTGAGATTTTGGACAGCTGTATGAAGCTTTGGCTGCCAGAAGCACATTCTGTGCAAGGCTAACTCCTGTTTTTTTTTCCCACTATCTAATACTACACACCCTCAAATTTCCAGGAAGGGTTTTGAGAAAGAAATACATGACAATTGCCCTGCTTGGGAGACTGTCACATTGGCCAAAATCCCTCAGTGACATGACTGTGACATGCCTTTTCATATCTTGTTCCCTTGCCTCCTCATGTTGGCAACACTCCAAGGCTACAACACATCTTCCAAAATTTCTCAAAATTTCAGGCAGCATGTTAAAATTGCATTGGCTAGACTATTGTAAATTTGTAAGGCTGAACAATGTGATTTTGAAGCTACATCAATGAAAAAGTCAAATATCCACCAAGGGGGTGCCAGCATAAAAAAAAAAGACCTGGGGTCAATTTTTTTTAAAAGGTGACTTGAGGTGGACTAACTAACTAATGTAATCAGGCACATGTCTAAAAATAGAAACATGACATCATCTGCTTCCCTAATTTTCCTTCAAACAGCACTCTGCTCACACCGCATTCCTCCACAAAGTATGTTGCAAAATCCACCAAGCTGTCCAGGCCCCACCTCTCACAACAGATTATCTCATCCATGTTTCCTTCCGTTCCCCAGTCCAACATTGACTTCAACACACCATTCAGGCTTTCTTCCCACAGTTCATCAGCCTCCAATGATGTGTCATCAAATTCCTTCAGGTTTCCTCCAAATACTGCCAGCCTCTCAAATTCAGATGCTTCAGGGACACTTGCTGGTAAGTTTTTGACCAAATCTTGAAACTCCTTGATGAAGCTGTTGGAGATAGGGCCCAAAACAGACTTGGACATTGAGTTGGAGACAGCTTTTCCATGCTCGGTGGTGGTGGAAGCAGCGGTGGGGCTTGCTGTCTGCAGAACAAGCTTGTAACTGTGGACTGGTGGTGGACCATCGATGGTCAATAGTACGATGGCTGCTTTTGGTCTCAAGAAGCTGAGTATCATTCTGTTCTTCTTCCTTTTCACATCCTTATCTCGTTTTTGTTGTGCTGTTTTACAGACTTTCGTTCCACAGTGGCGCTTCTCAAGATTGGGCAGTCCAATCATCCCACAATTTACAAGGCTACCACAATCTGGGCAGATTGCAAAGCCCTCTGCATCAAGGGCAGGTGGCTCCATCTTGATGGTAGTGTCAACTTTTGCCATTGTACAGAGAATGTGTGAGACGTACTGTAGATTCTTGAATATTGTTCACGTTGTCGGTCCACTGTGAAATAGTCTAGCACTGGTAATGAGGATGCGAGTGCAGTGTGTAGATTTCAATGTAATTTGATAATGATGACCCAAATATGGCAGGAAATTAATGAATACCTTATATTACTTGTTTTTCTGGTGCTGTATGGCCTCTATTGGAGCTGTAGTCCTCCCAGTACATTCTGTAGTCATTACATTATGCTACAAGGTACTCAATTTGATTATTTAAGGCCTTCTGCTCAAGGTGTCCTTTTTTTCGCAGCCTGCAGCTAGACTAACTAACCAGATCCCAGTATGGGATTCCCAGGCCAGCACCCCCTTGATATCCACATATTCTGACCATGTATAGTAGTTAAAAAAACTGGACTTGAACTGGTTGTAACCAGTTCAGAGGGAGACTGGTCGAAATACTGAAAAAGACTGCAGTCTTTGGTCTTTTTTGGTCCTGGTCCAGTCTTCTGAGGTTTTAGGAAATGTGTGGACTGGTCTTGGTCTTGGTCTTTTTGTTTTGGGCCAAAAAACTGGACTGGACTTTCAAGCACTACTCCTGACACCTGTTCATGCTGCAATTGCTGGCTGAGCAAATAATCTGTTATTCACACAAAGAAGACTTGAAATGACCTTCAAAGGTTTGTGTGTGTGTCACACTGTTGTTAGCTAAAGATAGATTTACTAATTTTTTATACACTCCAAGACCCCCCTACCTTGGGTCATGGCTTCAATTCCCAGTACTACCCCCTTGGCTGGAGCTATGCATGACAATTGAACAATGGTGCCATCTTGAAAACACAGGGAAAAAATTTGTTGGTGGGCTGGCTTTACATTGGATATGAGAACATTTGTGGATAGTTTGGCCTGATATCCAAGGGGGCTCCGGCATTGAAAAAAAAGACCCGGGGTCAATTTTTTTTTCCCTCAACTTTGGGTGGACTAACTAACTATGTAATCAGGCACATGTCCAAATATGGTAATATTAGTAATATTTTTACATCATCTCTGGCTTCACCTGCCTCCGTGTCCTTGAGCAGACTTCCTACACACTGTTCAAACTCATGTTGAGGTGCCTGCTCAACCCATAGTAGTTAGTAAGGTTGGGAAGAATACTGTTAAATCACATACCCATCAACTTCTATGGCCATTCTTTCTACACAACAGTGCATTCATGGTGCAATTTGGTCAGTTTGATAGATAAAATTGTTTATCATCAGAGTAACATATTTACCCTTGACACAAAGTGTTAAACCTGCATGTAGGTGATGCAATAGGGTGAGTAAGAGCTGCTGGATGTCTTTTGAATGCAGAAAACCAAGGACGGGGGTTCAGGAGGTGACCAAACATGTCACATTGCAACACAACCAAATAGTGTTCACGAAAATTTCGCAAAAATTGGTTGTGCACACTGCAAAGCAATATGCAGATCACTGTATATAGCAGGTATAGACACTTGATTTAAATCTATATGATGTTCTGAAGCAATCCTGAGCTCTAGTTGTGGAGACCTCCATTTTTTTTTTTCAGACCATCAGGTGGACTAACTAACCCAGAAGGTTCTGTATTCCGAGAGTCCGAACCGCTGCCGATCTGCCTGCCATCCGCCTTCTCAGAGTTCGCATGGCACCTGCTGCCACCAAACGCAGTCATGAGCCTCTTCTTGAGACTTGACAGTCACCATTGACCTTCTAGTGTTATCCGCCAAGTTTCCACTCCAAACCCAAACATGGGTGCCAGCAATCCAGTGCTCAACTGTGGGCCTGATGCTCAGCCTGTGACCCCTCATCGCCAACGCGAACCCCAGTGACCAGCTTGGCTTCGATTGGAAAGGTGCTGATGGCAGCAACTATGCTTCATCAGGAAACTGGTATTTTTCCATAGATCATGTGGTTCTATGGAGGTAGCATAGCCTCTGTAGGTCTCTGTAGGTGATGAGTGGTGGCAGCAATCTTTGTAGGTATGCATAGGTATTCAAACTAAGATACGGCAAGCTATCAAATTTTTACTGGGTTTCTCGCAAATCCGTACCCTTCCGGCGGCGTTCACACATTAGATTTGAATGATTGATCTCCGTGTATGTGTTATTGTTGCCTTGTTTATCTTCTCCCATGTCGTTTCAGTTTTTGTAGGTAGTAGGACAAAATCTAATACTTTTTCATTACAGCATATATAGAGTGACAATGAGGGTAAGTGAGGGCCGGGAATTCAACATATCAACAAGCTTGTTGTTGTGTAAGGTTTATTGAGGGTGTGTGCCAGAGGCGATAGAAGAAGGCATTGTCATGGTTGAGGATGGCATGTGCATTATTTAATGTAGCGGGTGATAGTGTTGTTGAGAGATCGACTATGCGCTCCTGCTGGTTGAGGGTGGGCAGAGGTTGTTTATTATTAACTTTATTGGCGAGTAAGTTACATGTAACAAAAAAGTAGTCGTGAAGTCTGTTCAAACTCTGACGTCATGTGATCATGTTGAATTCTATTCCTTCCCACCACCCTTTCTTCCCACCGTTCTTCCTTCCCACATCTGCATGCTTTCATCACTCCTCTCCCAATCAAACACTCTGTGTTAATGGCTTTTCTCTCTCAATTCGTGCCCGAGACCTGGCCTACAAATCCGAACGGTGAGCAACTACCTTTCATCACCACCAACCTCTCAACCACTCACCTCTACTCAGCTATGACCCAGTGGTCTGTTGTGATGATCCCGATGCCAACTCCACCCCATAAGTCTCTCTTATTGAGTCGATATTTCTGTTTTCCCCCCCGTCGAGGTCGAGCTTGGAATGGAATCAGTCTGCATCTCCTGCCTGTCTGTGTGGTCCAAGTTTCTTTCTTTCAGATTGAAAACTCACGGCTGTTCATTCTCAACTCACACGCATGTGCAACCTGGCCTACCAATTTGAAGGCTGGGCAACTACCTTCTATGGCCCTTTTGTCAGGGCTGAGCTCAAAGTTGAATCTGTTCGGATCCCCATCCGTGTGGTCCGAGTTTTTTTTTACTTTCAGAACAGTACTGGAAACTCACAGCTTTCTTTCTCAACTTGTGCCCACAACCTGGCCCACAAATTTGAATGGTGAGCAACTACTGTACTAATATGACCAACTGTTCAGGCCCCTTGGGGTGTGACACCTTTTGACCATCTCTTTGTTGCTTCATTGTCCTGTGTGATGCATGACAAAGAGTTTTTGCTCTTCGTCCACCACATATTTCTCAGACGGTTTGGCCCAGAAACCTGTCAATTTTTTTGGCTGGAAGGTAAGCATGCATTCCTCAAGTATAACATGATTCTAAATATGCCAAATGTGATGTTTAAAACAAGGCACTGCAGGTCCGGAAAAAAATGACTATTTTTAATTCAAAAAAAAACTCTTCAAAACTTGGTGGGATGCATGACATCACGCCTACTTCCCTTCCTTCACAACCCTTTGTGATGCGTGACGTGAAGACATGGTCGTATTAGTACAGTACCTTTCATCACCAACACCCTCTCAACCACTCACCTCCACTCAGCTGTCCCCCACTGGTCTTATTCAAATGGAGTTTGACAATGACACCTCAAAATTGGTACATCATTTGATAACAAACTTTCATTTATTTACAGTACAGGACCAAAGTCTACCCTGATATACCCTGTGTGCCACAAATACACTGCTCGAGAGTAGTATCCAATTTTGCCAACACTTTTCTATCATTCTATGCCAGCTGCTGAGGAGAAGAAGCAGAAACCTCGAGACAGGCACAAGCCCTATGCACCTCGTGGAGGGAATGGAGCTGTGTGAGTGTTTGGTGTGTCATCCACTCAGAGGCTCGCGGCGTGCCAACACTGCTTTTGGAACAATAATTGCGCAAATTGAGGCCTTATTGAGGGCTCATCTTCATGGATCAATCTACTCAGAAACCCCCTTTCCGGCAGAAACCCTAGGATTTCTGGTTGTCAGGTAGAACCCCCCCATCATCAACCCAAAGAAGTATTTATAGAAACCCTATGTCGGAGATGAATTAAGCAGTGCTAGACAAGTCGGTCTTTGAATTTTACATGTGACATAATCATCCGAAACGATGTCAAATGAGGAGAGAAATGGAAAATAGGGAGATGCAAACCTTGGACCATTCGGGCTCTTAATGGAGAGATCTAGTCACTCAATTGAAAGTGGAATTGCGAGGGAATTCAAAAGTTCTTACCATAGTTGAGGCGTGGGAATGGGCTGTCTGAATGCCAAAATGGAATGTTGGAGGGCCACTGCCGAGCCTCGAGGGAAGTTGGACCTCAAATATTTTGACCATCGGCCATCAGTGATTGCTTGTGGTACCCCAGGTTTCTGAAGTGGTTGGATAGAAACCTTGGGGTTTCACGTGGAAAGGGGGGTTTCTGGATAGTTTAATCCCATCTTCATGTTGTTCAAGTGAAATCAGCCTGACAAACTACTCTCAACTCTTTCTTCAGTAGTAACCTCTCTCCCATGGATGTTGATAGCCTGTAAATACGCAGTCTTTCCAGTTTTCGTCTTGCTACATAAAGGACATTTCGAAGTGTGACATTTTTTGGCTGAGGTCACAAATAGTCACATTTTGTGACATATTTCATCTTGCATAAATCTCACAATGCATAGAAAAAGTCGGGGACCGGCATTATGCATTGTGAGAATATCTACTGTACTAGAGTTTGACATTGTTCCAATGTCAACAAACACCTTGCTTGATCCATGGGTTGATTTTATTTTAATATATGTAGTTGATATTTTTATCAGTGTTGAACTTAAGGCTTAGGGGTTAATAAGGTTTAAGGCTTAAATTCATTCTAAGGCTAAGGGTTAGCATCAGTCAGAGTTTTCAATAGGTCTTAGTTAAGCCTTAGAAAGGTGTGCCAAGAGAATATGACTACTTGTGGTCACAAAAAGTAACAGGGCATGTGCTTGGGTGCACTCACACACCTCGCTCGACTTAGACAACAATTCTACATTTATGCATTAAGCCGGTAGGATATCCAGGAAAAAACTATACATTCACATTGAGGGAATATGAGAGATATTATCTACAAAATTAGAATTGGGTATGACCTCCTTTAGCTGCTAAAATGGGCTGCACACACCATCAACTTCACGACGCGCCAACTCATGTGCCCTGTTACTTTTTGTGACCACAAGTACTATGTGGAATAAATCAGATGGACAAATTGCAAATTTACTCTTGGAAACACTTTATCCCTGGCACCAAGCAAGTTGGGTCCCCTATCCATGCATACTTTTCTTTTCATGGCCAAAAAAAATCTGATATTGATGAGCAGGCTGCAGGTGAGGCAAAACCACTTTATCACTGGCACCCAGCAGAACCAGGTCCACATTCTTGTGCACTGTCATAGCTGAAAATAAACTGATAATTATTGATGGACAGTACAGATGACACAAAATCAGAGGTGGCAGTCATACATGGAGGAAGCCCAATTGATGACTTTTTGGCAGATGAGGAGGCAGATGAGGAGAGAATATGTACCAGAGAATATGTACCAGATGATAAGAAAATTAGAGGCCTTAGGTGATGATTTTGAAGGACCAACAAAATAATCTATTTTTAGGCAGAGCCTTAATAACCCCTTAGAATCAAGTCTTAATTAAGGCCTGTAACTAAGACCTAAGCCTTAGCCAAAATTCTGGGGGTTAATAACCCCTTAGAATCCAACACTGATTTTTATTGGATAAGTCGCATTAAAATTCTGAATTTAGAAAATTTGAGTCTCTCAGCAATGGATGATCAGCTTTGCTCTGTGTGCTGTTGGATGCTCCAGCGGCATCCGCACTGCCATCAAGTCCAGGCCTAGGATTAAATCTCTTTCTCTCACTAAGGTAACATTTTGTCAGGTGAGGGCATGCAGAGCTTCATGGGATATGATGTACTTATACCACTGCCTCCAACTGTGCCCAAGGCTCAAGACAACAGCAACTCAATATTAAGGGCTTGGACAAAGAACGATGGCGACTGAAAATGGTTGGGTGCTAAATACGGATCAAGATCAACCTAGCATAGATTATTTCAAGAGGGCTAGCTTATGTGTTGTAACCTGCACATAGATATAAATGAATTATGCATTTCATTTACTCTGTGTCTAGAAGTATATTTGCAAGTTTTTACGTCTATACTATTTAGCGATCTTTTACTCCATCGTAATACTCCCATCCCTTTCGAAGGTCACAGTGTGCGCGACGAGACTGTTGGGGAAGATGACTATAGGGATATCGAGTCCGATATCATTAAGGGATTCAAATGAAGTACTCACTGCTAACGGGTGTCATCTGTTGACAAAGGATTTCGTGGCTTGGGTCAAAGAAACAATCAGTGCGTCCATTTTCCAAGATGTGCATGGCCCAGCATTGCAAAAATAAGTTTTGGCCGCCTTGCACGAAGGCGAAAACCGTCGAGTGGCAAGACCGCCATAGTATCTATTCTTTAAGTAATCAAATGATGAAGTCTCTAAGAGCAAAAGATATCACAAAGTCATTTCATGACTTGATAGGTATTGAAACCAGGACATCTCATTTAACCATTGAGTCAGGATAACGATATATGTATCACAACTCAGTTTTTGAAAACAAACACTGAACAGTCTAGAGCGGTCCCTACGTTTCGGAAGTAATAAAATAGAGATACTATGACCTACCAGCACCTCGGCGCACCCTATGAGTTGGCAGTCACTGATTGTCACATATTTTGGCTGGACAAGCGTGACTCTCATTTTCCAAGTTGTCACACAACATCACACTTGTCCAGCCAAAATTTGTGACGATCAGTGACCGCCGACTCGTAGGGTGTACCGAGGTGCTGGTAGGTCATAGTATGACCTTGGGGAGGTACGCTTTGATGGCAAGCCCAACCATACAACATGTTGTACAGTCTAGAGTGGTCTACTACGTTTTGGATGTAATAAAATAGAGATATGACCTTGGGGAGGTACACTTTGATGGCAAGCCCAACCATACAACATGCTGTACAGTCTAGAGCGGTCTACTACGTTTCGGATGTAATAAAATGGATATATGACCTTGGGGGCCAGTACAACGGATTACATAATTATGACCGTGGAAATAGACCTTGACAAGCAAGGTAATCTCGACGCGACGCTTACTTCAAGAGCACGTGAGAACTGCCGTGACAATGCCGTGACCCCGTCCTTTGTCATCCTCATTTGACAATTGACCAATGACATCAACTTCGTCTAGCATCTCTTGCTCTTGTTCTTGGTTACCCACGGGCCACTGATTGTTGACGGGATTCCGGCGCTCAACATTTGACATTCAATCTTCGACACGTGTCTTTGTTCGAGTGGCACAAAGCAATGCGTCGGCCAAACGCGCCACAGCGCCGCCGCTTGGTGACGACCGACAAAGTCACGAGGTGGCATTGCGGCCACAAAGACAGGATGGCCTTACCCTCTGCTATCAACCCTACTTCAGCTCCAACCCTCACCATCTCTCCCCAACCTCTGCACTTTACCAGCCGCAATGCTCCAGACTACTCCTCCGTCTACCTCGACAAGTGAAGCCGTTCGGTCCAACTTACTTAAGGAGAACCTTGTCTATGTTAAGGAGTCTGAAGTCTACAGTATCTTTGAGACCACCTTCGTAGTTGGCCGAGTCTACTCCGAGGCTCAGATCATTCAAGAGCAGGTACTATCCTTTCTTTTTATCATCATCTCTTTGAAAGCCGACCCCAGCTTTACTACCAGGTCGAGAGCGGAACAAGGCTTACTGTCTTGACTGTTTTCCTCTCCCCCAGCGCCAACCTGAAAGATATCATGGGTCCTTACTTGACACGTATCGACCTGGCGGCACGGCACAGATTCATCTTTACGAAGTCTGGAGAAAGTCTGGTCATCGGGAGATTCAACGCCCAGGACTACGTCGAGTTGCAGAAATGCGATCCCATCCTGCAGGACGCCCGTTTCAAGACTCCTACCGAAATCTACGTGTTCTTTGAAGACCGCGACTGCCTTCTTGTTTCTGGAGATCCCGTTTTCAGTTTTCAAGGTCGCTTCCATCTGTTGCCCCCGTATGGAGGTGAATCCGAGTCGAAAAGCGACTATCATGCCTCCAAATCAGATGGCGCCTCTGCTGAGCACGCTGACGCAAGTGGGAGCGACTCCTGTTCCCCCGCTTCGGACGAGGCCGAAACGTCGGATACTACAGCGGCGTCTGAACAAGAGGGCGATCATGAGGAGAAGAATCTTGATCCTACCAGCTCTAGTTCTGGTGATCTCCCCTCTAAAGACAGCGAGTTATTGGGCACTATCGCGGAACCCGCGCCCGCCATCATTCAACACCACGTTGATAGCTCCTCCGGTGATGGTCAGCTTACCATTGAAGCTAATCAAGATTTGGACCTCCCCATTTTGATCGTGACATCTGCTGACCAGACTCCCTTTGTTTTTGCAGATCTTGACAACGGTAGGTCTGATGATGTTAACTCACTTACTGCTTTGCAAGGTTTATCTGTGGAGGCCCTTCGAGCTCACAATGCAGCCCTCGAGGCGGATGCCAATGTGATGTTCTTGTAAGTCGTGCTGACACTCTACTTCCTAGATTATAGATGGATCACCTCGAACTGTTGTCTGTATCGCTTGTCACGCTGCTTCACCCGTTTGTATCCACAATGATTAATGTGCTCATTATGTATTATTGATATTGTTGCAATGATTATGAAGTCTAACGCTCATGTCGTCCGAGCTTGATCAGTGCAATATATTGAAAATTTAGTAACGTTGAGAGCTTGATGTGACCTCTACCCATTCCAGCGCTCTTCTCACACGTTGAAGTTCCTCATCATCGCTGAACGCTGTCCACCTTTGCTCCTTCGGTTCCTGATGTCCTCGACGTAACATTTAGCTGTGATCTCCTATGTTTTCTTTAGTCCCGCTAAATAGTTTCCCTAGATTTGTACGCTTGTTCTAGCAAAGCTTGCTACAGCTTGCTTACAACCAAGTCAACATTCCTATCTTCTCTTTTTTTTCTCGCAACCAAGATCTCCTCTGCCCACCTGACCATCCCAGCAACCAGCCGGTCTACATCCGACGTGGTATTGCCTGCATGTAAGCAAACTCTTATTCGATCTTTGCCCTTGGGTACAGTCGGCCACGTTATGGGGCGGGCATTCATCCCAAGGGCAAGCAGGTATGCAGATAGAGGCCGAGGGTGGACTGTCATTATGGGTATGATTGGGGATGGCTCCGCGTCGGGGGTCAGGTGGCTTGGGAGGGAAAGAAGGTCCGGAGGTATCCTACTTTCTATCAACCGTGGGCGAAGGGTTCTAGAAAAGTATGTAGAGAGTGAGAGGAGCCTTGCTGATAGCTGTCCAAAAGCAACTTAGCCCGAATCTAGATGACTGCTACCCGACTCACATGTTGAGCAATACCGTTCGTTAGCATGTCAAAGGAGCTGTCCGCCGCGATGATGTTTGCGTAACTTAGAGAGGTCGTGTAGATTAGAGACCTGGCATAATTGAGCAGATAGTCACGAATCAATGCGTTGGTCAGAATAACGGCTGCAAAAAAGAAAGTAAAACGATAGGGAAGTTCTCGACGGAAACACTACTTACCCCCGGTGGCAGCCAAAGCTTTGCCAAAAGTGTGAAGCCTCGCGAGGACTTTTTCTTCCAGTCCCAACAACGCAACGCGACCTCGGCCTTGGGGTCCATAAATACCTGTGGAATGGGCCTCGTCCACAACAAGGTACCCATTGCCCTTTGGAAACAGCTCTTCCAGCAAATCCACGATCTCTTGAAGAGGTGCAAAGGTTCCATCCATGCTATAAAGACTCTCCACGGCTATAAAAAGACTCGCCTTTCCTGTTGTCAACTTCTCACAGCCTCCCAGTAGTCCCTCCAACACCATCCTCAGATCTTCGATAGAGTTATGCCTGAACGCAACTTGAGAATCCCGTTCAACGCGCGATGCATGCATCCCATCGTGTACCGACGCGTGAATGTACTCGTCGTACACGAGCACATCCCCCGGTTGGGGGACACACGAAAAAAATCCCACATTGGCATCGAAGCCCGAGTTGAACAGCAATGCGGCTTCGACGCCAAAAAATTCTGTCAGCCGAGCTTCGAATGCGCTGTGGGCAAGACCATTGACCAAGAGCCTTGATCCACCTGAACCTAAGACGTCTGGAGCTGCAGAGAGTTTCTCAAGGAAGCGGGTGCGCAAGGTGGACGAATTGGATAGGGACAGGTAGTCGTTTGAGTTAAAATCGATCAGAGGGGATGTTGATGAAGATGTGTTTGGATCAGGGAGTCGCCGCCTGATCCAACGAGCCTCGCGGGAAGCGAGGGCGGAGGTGAGTTTATCACGTAGATCGGATGAGGGTTTGCTCATCGCGAAACGCCCCGGAGGGATGTCAAAGGAATTTGATATGTTTTTTATTGACTCGGGTCCCCAAAGTCGTCGCAACGGACATTTGCATGCCGAGGCCCGAAAACCCTACGAAAACTAACGCATGTTTAGAACAACGACAAGGAAAGTGAAACGAACTGCATCTCAGTTTCAAGAACATCATATCTTGGGCAGCTTCAAGTCGGTCAAGGTTGTAGAGAGAAAAGTTAAATTACATCGTGCAATGCAGAAACGTATGTATGTACATAATCATCAGTTACGTCAAACTTTTCAGACTATTCTCCACCCAACGTGTCGTCGACGAATGGATGATAATTTTGCAATGCCCCGTTGAGGTCCTGAGCAATCTCAATCCTGCAATGCCTCAATTTCCGCAGTGCTCGTTTCAAGATATTTTTCATGGGAATCCTGATACGCAGCTAAATTCGAGAATACAAGTCAATTGAACCAAGTATTCGTAGGCCAAAATCAACGCTCCTTACTTGGTGTTTTTGCTAGAGCGCGATATCGTGCAATGACCTCGCGGTTGTGAGCGATTGCCGCCAATTGCGCGTGTCTGATAGTGCCTGTAGCATCCTAAGAGCAGAGTTCTGAAAGGGGGGATTGAAAACCAAACCAGAAAGGTGCACAACATTGGGAATATATCGGAATCCTGCGATTGATGTGAGGAGAGTAAGTCCAGCCCACGCAACTTGGTGGTGATCTCTCCCAACACGGATAATGCATATGTTTGTCGTGGGTGAAAAGTATTTTACTGGCAAGGCGTCAGCGATAGATGAGGGAGTATCAGATCTCAACTCACCAGTCAATGATAAAGCAACCGCGCCCCATCCAGTATCGCCAAAATTATTCTGAATGCTGTGTTTCAGCGCAGCCCAGATAATCTTCCCATCCAGCCGACTCGTTCCTGGCTTGGGTTTCTCGAGCTCGAGAGGTATGAATTCAACGAGGAGCCACCTGTTCTAACGACTGGTACTTTGAGCGATCACGCCGAATCTAGAGAAAGAGGTCTACAAACCTTGAAGCGGACCATTGCCTTGAATTGAATGTGAACTTTATCGAACTAACTTCAGGTGTGTGGGTTCATGAGCTTAGACAAGTTGACTTGCGCTGAAGGTGAATATGGTTGAAGGCAAAGGAATATATTTTTCCCACCCTGATTTGTTTTTCTAACGCTCATGAAAAAGCTTGCTCATGTCGGTACATGTTTCGCTGCACGTAGATTTATCTTTCGCATAATATTACATCTGACTTGCATTTGCCAGGGAACTGAGGCGGCGACTCTGTGGGAATCACTTGAAAAGTTCAGCCAATTCGCTTGCGGACGGAGACGAGAGTATCAGGTAGGGTACCAATCCAAAGTGCTACAGGACCAAGAACCGCTTCTTCTCCAGTCGAGTATCAAGGTCCACCCACGCAAAAATGGACGACGTCGATAGATGACCAGCGGACCTGATGCTTGTTATCTGGTGATTGAACACGCCACGAAAAAACTTCAACTCGCGATATCGGTTATGGGATCTTTCCTGTGCGATACACCAACGTTTAGGGGGCGGGGGTCTCATTTTCAGCCGCGGTGTAAATTGAAACCTGCATCGCTGGCGGTCCATTGTCGTTTCGAATCAAACGGTCTCCAAATTGATGAATTCTAACCGCCTTTCTTGCTTGGATATTTTTTTTCTGTCAACGCAAGATACTCACTCAGCCCGTGGGTGAACATATAAGAATACTTGGACAATAATTAGTACATGGGTCGTATGCGTTAATGGTCATGTCAGATCGTAAAACACTCATCGTCGTATCCTGCTCATTGCCATCCCTCCTCTCCCACTTTCCTTCCCCGATAATTACACTCCACCAAAAGTGGAACTAAATTTCCTCCTTCCGGTTCAACGAAATAATCCATAAGCGCCCAGCCCCTTAACCTGGGTTCTTCGGCATCTACAGGAAGACGTGTCATGTCCTCCTTGAATTCCTGCATCCCCTTCTCTCCAACATTCAGAGACAAATTAGCATCAGATGGGATCGGCTCCAGCCCTTCATGGTGCTTGCGTAACCACCGTGGACGTCGACGAACTGCCTTTACACTCTGAGTTCGTTTCTCCTCTGTTCCAGTGAGGATATCTAATAGCCAACGACCCACCCGGATATTCACTCCTTCCACCCCAAGTCCCAGGGCGGGCCAGCCAAACCCGCACGCGATAGTCGGAGGGAGAGCGAATGGGAAAGATGCTGCGGAGAAATAGGTGATCGACAATGTCGGCTGGGGGCAAGTGGGAGGCAAGAGAACCTCAGTAGCTCGAGCTACTTTCTCGGGTATCGATAGGAACGAGGGCACAGCGTACCTATCCAGTCATTTTGTTATTTATTTTATTTCATAGAGAAAGAGAAGAGATGTGCTCACCAATCATGAGTTCTAACAATAGTCCCTTTCAACTCCCACTCGAAACCCTCTTTCTCACTATCAGGCCACGTAGTGGGATGTATCCCAATCCCCTCGAGCCCCCCATCCCACTCCGCTCCATCTCCTCCAAAACGGCTGAATAATACAACTTTCCCCCTAACTTCTCCAAGTTGTGGTATCCGATTTTGCAAATAGTACATCCCGGTGTCGTGTGTTGACGTTGACCACCCCCCGGAGGAAGCCATCATTGTCTCCCTTACAAGCCGGGAGAAGAGCTTGGTGGGCGTTACGGCGAAGTCTTCTTGTTTGATGGACATGACAATGGTTTCGCGGGATCCTTCTGGCGATATGAGGAAGTTATGAATGGTTTGGAGGATGTTGGGGAAGGGAGTTCGTTGTGGGTATAGGCCATGGTATGCTATTAGTTGGTGTTTGGGCGTTGGCGCCGTAGCAGTCGTTCCAGAAGAGGTGGATGAGGGGCTCATGGTGGTGATGACTGCCAGACGGATGTCTATGACGCGAATTCCTGATTGGAGTTGCGATGCGAGGGGTGTTGCGGGGGTTTGGCATTGCGATATGGGCCAGCCATAGAATGCCATCCTGGGTTAGGTGGAGGTTGGAGATACGTTGCCTGGGACGAGGTGTACTTACGTGTCGTGGGTTCCTGGGAGGAGGAGGGCCGAAAGAGATAAACTGTCTGGCATGTCGGATAGGAAGGACGCCAGGCTCCTCCTTGGTATAATGAGAAGATTGCAGTGAGAGGGTTCAACCTGAGGAACGCAATGAGGGCTGGAGGAAGAATGACAGAAAAGCGCACACCTTGGTGCAGTATATCCTCCATGGATAGTGAGCGGGCATTGAGACGGCTTTCCATGAAGTGCCCCTCAGGCTGGGAAGGCGGACTACAAAAGGTTCAGAGTCGCCATGGGGTGTAGAGAGAACAAGTTGGGCTTTTGCTTTGACAGCGGGTAGGGTTGTAAGGAGAGATTGTGGAGCGAGGATGGCAGTTGTGTTGGTAGAAAGTAAGATATCTTCTGTGGTCAAGTTGCAAATACTGACCCTCATGATGAGCAGAAGTAGACCTTGTTGGCACATCGGCCCGAGGTGCCTCTTTGCGTCTCTTCACCATGCCTTCTCTCGAACTCGTCACAAACGTCAAGGTAACCCGACTTTTATATCTGTATAACCCCACCATCTTGAACATCATGATATAGCTTGCAGATCCCAAGGCGTTTGCCCTTGATTTCTCAAAAGTGACACACCACTACGTCGCCAAGCGCAGAAGTTCTAACCATTGTACCTCAAGGTCGGCGCAGAGACACTCGGAAAGCCGGAAGGCTATATTACAGTCAACATCACGTACAACGAGACACTCACCTTTGCCGGCACCTTCGATCCCGCGTATGTCCTCAGCATCGTAAGCGATCCATAGTGTTCCACCAAATTCTACATCAGTGGATCATCGACTCCCGTAGATAAGCCTCGACAACCTCAATCCAGAAGCGAATGAACGCTACAGCAAGGTCTTGTCTGAGTACTTTGCAAAGAAACTTGGCGCTCCTTCGGACAGGGGATACATCGCCTTCATTGATCCTGGCAGAGCAAACATTGGGTACGTAGTCCACACATTTGGGGTGTCATACGTTTATTGAGATTTTTGGATTGCTAGCTACAAGGGAACCACGTTTGCTACGATTTTTGGAAAGCAGTAGAAAACTAGAGATAAGATAAGATGTTAAATGTTGCACTGCCACAACGCACAATGCTGTTGACCTATGTTTGATTACTGCCGGGTCATGCCGCATAGCCGAACTTTTCGGAGTTTCCGTTACCCAGATGTCCTCCTCGATTGCACCATTTACACCAGCATGCCAGTCGATCCTTGGCATTTATATTTAATTTCGGACGCTCATTCATAACTCATTCCATTCTTTATTCGCCTTAACGCAAGATGATGCTCACTGGCCCCGTTCTGGGAGCCGTCCTCCAGCTCGCGTCAGCCCCCTCACAGCTCTTCTCCCCCCTCATCCCACAAAAGGTCCTCGCCACATTCAACGCGCTCCCCTCACCCGTCCAATACCCTCAATACACCGACACCACCACGGGGAAATGGCAGTACTTCACACCTTGGACATGGACTTCTGGGTTTTTTCCTGTTACAGGTTACGCGCTCAACACGAGGAAGACGCTCTGTGGCGGCACGCCGGCCAACGGACTTGGCGTTGCAGATTGGCTGGCGCTGGGTCGATCAGCTAGTACAGGGCTGATTGGGCTGGATGCGAGTCATGGAATTGGACACGATGTTGGGTTCCTAAGCTTCCCATTCGTGGAAGAATTGACTATGTACGTTTAGCACATATCCCTGTTATAGTTACTTTGCTCATCCTTGTTCAGAAACCCAACGAACGCGACCGCCATTGCGGCGATTAACAGGTTCGCCACTGACCTCGCAAGCCGTTTCAATGTCAAGGTTGGATGCACGCGTAGCTGGAACACAACGGACCCCACAGATTTCCCGGTATGTTTCTAATATTCATTTAAGCTTCAGATACGGTTCTAGCGGCTGGCAGGTGATCATCGACAACATGATAAATCTCGAGGTTCTCTTCCGTTCCGCAGATTTGACGGGAAACAATACTCTGAGAAATATAGCAATCTCGCATGCAAACACGACCATGCTGAACCATATCAGACCTGATGGTGCGCATCGTCATGTTTATCCGTAAAATGATGGTTTTAACGCGATGCAGGCTCTACCTGGCATGTCGTGGAATACAATACGACAACCGGTATTGTTATCAAGAAGCGGACTCAACAAGGATACTCCGATACCAGCACCTGGGCTCGTGGGCAAGCATGGGGGATATACGGGTTTGCGAATAGTACGTCTAGGTCACAAATTGGCTGAATTCAGCTCACATTTCGATAACTCAGTGTACCGTCTCACCGGCGACGTGAACTACCTGGCGACATCCCGTAGACTAGCAACATATTTCCTTCGAAATTTACCAGCTGATGGGATTGTTCCTTGGTGCGCCCTTACGAGCTCCATCTGCTGTATACCTAATATTCCAACGACAGGGATTTCAATGCACCTTTGACACCTGCGCCGCGCCCCGCGGATTCTTCAGCTGCAACCGTCGCCGCGACTGCCTTGCTTCTACTCGCGAGATCTGAACCGACTCCTGCTGCAGCCAAACCATGGAGTGACGCTGCTATTCAGGTTTGTCATTACTCTCTTTCCACAGGTCTGCATCAATTTAACGAGGAATGATTAGATTTTGAACAATATTACCACCCTCGCGTGGCGTCCTTCATGGCAAAGTCTGCTAGCCAATGGGACGGTCAATATGCCTGCCAACAATTCCCTGACTGGTATTGTCTACGGTACGAATTCATCATTTCTCCGTTTCACGGGTAGGCTAATTGCACATCTAGGGGATTATTATTATATCAAGGCTGGAAACGATCTCATTTCGATGGGCCTGGCCAAATGCACTTGATGTGTATGACGGAACTAGAGTGATCTATAACAAGTCTGGATACTAGAACCACTGGGACCATAGACGACAAGCGTTAACCCCGCGCTTGAAGGTGGACTTTGGACTTTCAAAATTAATGATCATGTCCTGTTATTGTAAGAAATCCAAAGGAATACAAACGAGTCATTTTCTATACAGCCCTTCCAATCAGTCTATGACTAGCCAACACAATCAAGCATAATTAAGGCGGAAGATATCGTTGAACCTGAAGAAAGACCTCAATCAAGCAGTTCGACTGGACTCAAATGCGATCTTACACATAGTAACTCGCGCCGTCGGGGATGAGTTGGAAAACCTGGCTGAATTGCAGAGGGTTCGGCGAGTCGTCAACCTAGCAGGACAAAGGGTGAAAAAAAGGGTCAAGAAGTTTGAAAATCGGACGCACGAGCAACAGTCCCGTCACGCTAACAAGTAGACTCGCCAGAGTTGGTGATGATGGTTGAGCATCGATGGTGGTGACTTTATGTTGAACCTTCTGAAAGGGCAGATTCTGGGGAAAATCAGATGTCTGCATCATCCGATTCGCATAAATTGGGTTCATACCACCAATTTTTCAACGATGGCCTTGTCACCCTGGATCGGCGCGCCCTCGAACGTGAGCATGGAGTGTTCGCGCTAAGGAGAGATGCGATCAGTGAGGATCGCAAGAGATTTGAGTTGGGGGTTTGTGCACATAAAGACTCCCGAGGTTCTGACGACCCGAAGAGAAGGTCTGGTAGTAGAAATCCGTAAATTGTTTCGCGACTGCGTTTGGATCTACTGCCATGGTGGTGAAGAGAAAGAATAATCAAAGATGCAAGAAGAGCACGTGAATGGCAATTACTATAGTTGCTGGTCGCTTGGCATTGAACCACAATGTCCCATTTCTCAGAACAACCACGACCTACCATGCGTCGAAAATCTTCGGCGCAGAACCTCCTATCTTCTTTCAAATCATCAGCATCGTCCGCACCCGTCAATATTGCCTCTTCATCGGCCGCCTCGTCCTCTGGCGTCCCATATTCCCCACCTAATGGAAACACCCCTGTTTCGACCACACCGCTTGCACGGGAATGGGACGCTCAGTCCATGCACTCTGACGGGTTGGGAGGCGCGGGAAGTCCGGCCCTCACGCAGGGAACATCGGTTGAGTATCTGAGAGACCTTGTTCAAAAGAGGATAATCACGCTCACTTACATTCGGAATATTCATGAGGGGTGCGTGCATTTCTACGTGTAAGCTCAGTGCGGGAAGTGACTCCGCCTTGTACCCAGGCGAAGTCACTGGTTTCATACGATACTTATAACTCGTGCAGAGCTCGACAAGGTGTTCAACAACGTTGACATGAAAAAACGGTAATCCATTTTCCTGATTTTGGGCTTCTTCGGACGCTGATTACGGCACAGAACGTATCGTTTCGCCATCCTCGGTTTATCACTCTCCAATCTCCTTGATATAAACCAACCGCAAGATCTGCTTCGTGGGCTCCTCAACACCATCACTGAATACGATCAGGCGAAGGAGGACGGGGAGAAGCCTAAGATTGTATGTTCCTATTTCAATTTAGACGATCGCTATTCATATTAACGCGACACCACCGAAGCGTTTGTTCAAAGCCAAGAACGCGAAAAAAGGCACATCCGGCATAGCAGAATATACATATACAGGATCACATGTCGACTCGTCGGAAGCCTCCTACCTCTTCACACCTCAGATAGTGCGTTCTACTGTTTTCTTCATCTTTTTCACCATACCCACAGAATGAAAAGCCGTTTCCATTAGACTACCATCAAAGCCTCTTATCTCTCCTCGACGTCCTATCCGAAGTGTACAACAAGATCTCCAAACTCCTTGGCCCCTCCCCCTTCCCCCATTCCTCCCAACACATGATGGGTACCCTGGGTCTGCTCACGCCCCATCCAGGCGTATCATATCTCTTCTCAGGCGATTCTAATACGAACACAAACCATCACTCCAATCCAAACCTACTACTGCCACCCCCTGTGCCTGAGAGCGAGATGAGCGGAAGCTTATGGGGTATTGCCAATGCGAGCGTCACGGCGGGGGCGGGAGCTGGTCACAATGGTCCGTTCATGCACGGGAGCGCGCTGGCAAGTCCCCCAGCGTCGGGATGGACATCAGGGCTTGGCGATATGGTGTTGAAGATCGACGGGAAACTCAAGGTTCGTCTCCTCTTTTCCTTATCGCGTCGAGGCTCAGAACGATTTTTTCCACAGAAAATTACATCCACTCTGTTAAAAGACCTCGACGCGTTTGCGCGGAACGGAATAAAAGACGAATTGGCTTCGCTTGATCCGCTGCTGCGGAACATTAAGATTCCGGACGACACCGGTGCGGGGGGTGGGAAGATCGTTTATGATTTTGAGGGGATGTGAAGGAGGAGCTCGGACATGAAGGAGGACACCTGAAGAGGACGACGGATTCAATTTCGCCAATGACGAAACCTTGGAAGGGCGCTAAAGTTGCTGCCGTAACTCTCTAACCTTAAGCAGGGGAAAGAGGCTTGGCCCTGACGGCACTTCGAGTTGCTGACTCACGCCCGGCACCTGTTGGATATCATAGAGCGCGGCTCCATGGTACTCAACAGGAGCAACTATCCAATGCGACGAGGGATCTCAACGTTCGCTCTTCTTCAGACGGAAAGTACCGTGTGTGGCATTACGACCTTGACTCGAAAAGATATGTGAAAATAATACATATATGAGAGATCAGTTCCCAGCCCACCCTTTCGGCTGATCATTGAGAAAGGCATTAGTTCTGCAATTCAAAGACGAAAGACGACCGAGACCCACTTTGACCTCGTCTCCCAGGCGTCTCACTCCCATCCACGGCGTTTTGACGTGCTTCAACCCCTCCTCGCCCTCGTCCCAGGTATAGCTCGCCCCAACAGCAATCTTCGTCCCATCACAGTTGAACGCTATCGCCGAGACGGGGTTGGGAAATTTAGGGTATTGGCGAAGGCGTTTCTTGACTTTATGGTCCCAGATAGATACTGTCCCGTCAGAGCCTGCAGAGGCAAAGGTATTGTACCTGTCGGACCGTTCAATAACATGAGCAGAAATTTTTAAAAAGGTGGTGGAACATACGTTGGGTGGAAGGCGAGCGCGTTGACGGGCCATACGTGGTCTACGTCGTTGATTGTCTGTCTGTGGCATTTGAACGCGTATCTTTTTTCTTGGGCGGCGGGTGAAGGGTCGAAATATTCTACGGCTATCCGGCCCTCTACCGACGCTGTCGCATAACCTTACCATCAAAAGCGGTGAGAAAAATGCAACGAAGAAAGGGAGTCAGCACCAAAACAGACCTTGACCGTCAGGCATACATGCCAACGACCGTGTCATGTACTTCAAACTGCTCTCCCTCTGCTGCGCGGGAATGTCCATCTTCCTGATATCGTAGATGTGGAAAAGGCGGCTGGCCATCGCAACGACGAGGGTGTGGTTCACGAGGTCAAGGGTGTAAACGCGCTCTGGAGTTTCATGCGAGCTTTGTTGGTGCGTTTGGGCTCGGGGATCCCAGAATCGGATGGTGCGGTCCCAAGAGCCAGTGATAAGAAGATCTGGGCGCGCATTTGATGATGAGAAGGGGAACGTGGTAGACGTGCGACGTACTGTTTGCTTGAGAGAAAGACATAGAGGAGATACTGTCGTTGTGAGTCCCGAGGTTGGTCATTCTTTCTGTGGAGAGATCGAGTCTGCGACGGTGGAGTAAGTAATATGTATACGGGTATGAAAATAAGACGACGACGTACTCTCTAACAGAGGTGTCTAGGCCTCCACTGTAGCCATGCGTAGCGTCCGAGAAACAGCAAGCCAATACTGGTGCACGGTGATCGAACTTTGCTTTAGCTTCGCTCTCCTTAACACCCCTCTCTCCAACTTGGTAAAAGCGGACAGTCTATGAGAATACGGTGAATAAGTGCATAGCACATGTAGGCATTGAATATACCGTGTCCCATGAAGAAACGAGGAGTTGATTTGGGTCGGTAGGTGAGTAGCGGATTGAGGAAATGGTGTCGAATGGGAGTGATGGTATCGTTGTGTAGCTAGCGTCATCTGAAAAAGATGTATGAATAGTGGCAATGAATATTGGAGCGCATTTCCTTACCCATACTTGCAAGTTGCAAGATGAATGTGGACTAGAAGAGTAGTTTGCACTTGTTATTTCCAAAAGATCAATGCATTTAACGTTGGACAAAACGCGCAAGCGACAGGTTGGATACAAATAATAGTATAATAATCAAAGCCGTCAGTTTTATGCTGAGGACTTACAGGTGGGGCCTGAGGATCCAGAACTGCAACCCAAATGTCAGCATCAGAATCCAGACCCACCTCAAAATCAAACAAGCTTCAGCCAGCAAGCCTGTTCAATCATATGCCTATCTATAAACAAAGTTATCAGTGAATGTTGTAGGCGACTCGACCGTCAAAAGTCAACTTCTACGAGCAGCTGTTGAAGTCCGTGACGACAGAGTCTTCATTGTCGGTTTGCTCAACCGTGCCATTCGGAGAACGACACGTCGACGCATCTTCAGAATCTTCGTAGTCTGATATATCTATATAGTGGTCTAAACCAATGTCAGCTTTAGCCACATACTTTGTTATTGTAAGAAAGCTCACCCCAATTTATATCCTCTACGACTGTGTCGTCGTCAGTTTCAATGTCAACTTCAACAATCGCGTCGGCGAGCTTTCCCTTGGTCGCTGCATTGCAGGGAACATCGTTGACGGCGTGGCCGGATGCCTGAGCGGAAGTAGATTCTTGACCTGACACGGGCGCCGCCACAGACAGAGCGGCATGAAGAGTTTGCAGGACATCCTTGAACTCCTGGTATGAGAATATAGACATGAACGGCTGATACATTGCAGCGACGAGCGGATGAGCTTGGATGTCGGCCATGGTCGTCGAGTGGAACCGTCCGCGGAAAACAAACTCAGAAGGAACGCCTGGAATCCAGTAATCAAGTTGCACAAACACGTAAAGCTCGTCTGGGAGTTTCTTTCCACTGGATCGAAATTTTCGGACTAGAGGATCGTGGCTCATGAGCTCGACAACTTCCAAGTCATTTTCTTTCCACCAGAGCACGGTCCCATTGCGTAAATTATTGTCTGCTTCAGGCCCAACGCGAAGTTTTGAAGTGATGCATCGTTTCGCCGTAGCCTTCTTAAGGCGCTTCGAACTTCCGCACTTGACTTTGCAGGGACCAACAAAGATCATCAAAATTGTGGTTTGCGCTGAGGCTTCAAGCTGAGGCAATCCAGCCGAGTAAGCACTGAAAGGAAAGGAAGAAGGAAAGACGCGATACTGACATGTATTTGCTCGATCAAGTCCTGGTAATAGCTTTGACCGATTTTGAACTCGCTGTGTCCAACGGGACGTTCATGAACGTAAAGGGAACCAAGAGCTGGCATGTCTGCAAGTTGTCGTTGTGAGAGGGAGAAATGGCCAGTGGCAATAATGAGGGAAGAGTAGATGAGAGGGACACACACAACGCGCCCATTTATACGGGACGATGCCACAATTAAGTGGTGCCTTTGTTGAGCAAAGCGGTGGCCAGAGTCCAGACAACCTCCCTTTGTCCAACGTCATGTGGCTCAGTGGTGGCAGAAAGATCAAATTTAGACTCTAAAAGCACCACGACCGTCGGGCGCGCCTCGTGGGGAAGGAAAACATTGCACAAGGATCAACGGCCGAGCATCTGTGGGTCTGTGCATCCAGAGCTTGATAGAAGAGAAAACACCAAGCGATTATCTCAAGTGACGAAATGGCTTCGATTCATTCAGGAAACTAGCGCAAGTTTCAACGAGCCGTGAAGAGGTCGTAAGTAGCAACTTCGACATCGCAACTGTGCAGTGAGCAGGATGGGAGTCAAGCAAGAGTAAATTGCACCTGTTACATATTTCCAAAACAAATTCAAGCCAATAGACTGTAGTCAAGTACATACATCCTTCACAATCTCAGTAATGCTTCCTTCTCCTGCATGCGCACTTGCTCTAACATATGAGGTTGAGAAAGACTAGAGCAGCCGCTTGCGCTTATTACAACTGCAGTTCCTGGCCCCGCATGTGCAGTCGTTGAGAGCGTGTGTGTGCTTAAGAAGTCGATCAGGAGCTGGAAAAGACGGTCAATAGGCTCGACTCACTTCCACCATGATTATGATAGTATTCGCTTAGGTGGTTAGGGTGGTGGTAGGTGGTCTGGAGATGGATTGAAGCCTTTCACAGGTCTTTTTATAACGCTAAAGTTTCATGTTCCGGCATTGGAGTCCCGTCATGGGACTCGCAGTCTGTCATGAGTCCAGTAGCATAACGGGCGCCAGGCGGAGCATGGAGATTAGCAGGCTGGGCATTGACTTTGGTGTGGAGAGGTGTGGAGGTGATGGTTGTGATCAGGTGGAGGCCGAGGCTGTGATTAGGTGAGCAGCCATAGCTGAGAACCTTGTTCAGAAAAACTGTGCAGCTCGCCGGAAACATGCAGGTAGCCTCCAGCTCCTTGGTTCCTACCACCACATACCCGGCATATCACAATTCATATTATCCAGCGCTAACAGGTATACAATTTTAGTCTTCTTTTGATCATTCAGTCCTGACTCTTAAGCAGCCCCTCAAGACTTTGATCTTAAGCGACAATATCTCGCTCTACTTCCGCCCCAACAGATAATCGAAATATGCCTCACATTCGACGCATACGTACCTCCCTATGCCAAAACTACCATCTGGCCACCTGATATCAACGCTGCCATCGCAGCGTTGCAAAAGCCGCCCCCGACAGATGATTCGCAAACACCTGCGGGCCCACAAACGACGGCAATCATGGATTCGCTAGGACCATCCGCCAACGCCCCATCCGCGCCCTCCAAAGCTGCAGAATCACCCAGCGAACCGCAGCCTCCTGACAGAGAGGCCTCAGCGACCCCCGGCCCATCAAGCGCGCCCGTCGCGTCGACCAGTACCGCTGACCAAAATTCAACAGCGACTCGACCCGTTTACCCGCAGCAACCTTATGGATATGGGCATTCACAAACGGCTTATCCTCACGCACCGTATTATCCGCCACCGCCCGCAGGTTATCCTTATCCGTCATATCCTGGGTATCCACCCATGTCGAACGGGTACACCGCGCAAGGATACCCACCTACAGCGACATCATTGTATAACACATCTGCGCTCGCGCAGGGACCAGACGGTCCTCATGCGGACGATCTGCCTAGCTATGAGGAAATGATTGTTGAGGCTCTGACAGATAGCGGCGACCCTGAGGGATGTGCACCCAAGGACCTCTTTTTCTGGATGGCATCTCGATATCCTCTTCAGTCTAACTTTCGACCATCAGCTAGCCAGGCGCTTCAAAAAGCTTTCAAGCGTGGTCGGTTCGAGAAAAGCAGCGGTGGAAAATATCGATTAAACGCTACATGGGAAGGGGGCAGTGTACGTTTCTCGGTTTTAATTCGAATTATCTTATGATACTGACTTTTATCAGACTACCCGCCGTACGACTCGGAGACCGCAAACCCACAGCCAACCGCAAGCAGCGGGCGCTACGTCCGGATCACCATTTACACATGCTCCGCTCGTTCACCATCATTCTACGACTGCGCAAGCTCAGCAGCCGTATCAAAATTCGTACGGCTACCCATACTCACACTATGGGTACCCGCCACAGCCACAGGCAACCCCAGCACCACAACCTGAAAAACCGCCAGCGCCACCACCTACAACGGGAGACGTTTCCGATGCCTACGAGGCGGCGCAGAACATTCTCAAAGCTATCAATTTTGGGAATTTGTTACAGCTACCCCCAGAGGAGACGAACGATGGCGCTACGCCCGACCAGCCGCCTTCTTCTCCGCCGAAGGAAAATAATGTTTCAGCGATGCCAACTTCGCCGGCTGATGTTCCTGTTGAGCAACCACACCCGCGCGCAGAGCTTCAAGCGCATTTGGCACTGTTGGTGGCACAGCTAGCTGAGCTGGCCCAGGCTGATGGTGAGTGGTTGATGCAGGAGGTGGACCCGCCACCGCCAGTGGTACAACCGCCACCTCCGGCACCGCCGCCAGTGGTGCTGCCTCCGCCTCCAGCACTACCTCCGCCGGTTCTAGCTGTGCCAGAAGAGGATGAGGATAGCGATGACGGTGATATGGAGGAGGTTGCTTAATTATTTATCATTATGGCACTTTTCAGGATCACATTACTATACTTATTTTACGGAAATTGTATAAATTCTCCATCAAGATGTTACAGAGTAAGTATGAATGTGTTCGGACTGAGACTAGTACTGTAGTAGCTTTGGGTGCGTGACAGAGCCTGAATTTTCTCATGTGATGTGACAATCGCGTTGCGCCCAAGCGTGTCAGAATCAACTATCGACCAAAGACAGCATTCAGAGTTCTGTGCTCATATTCAACTCAAATCTGAGTAGCTTCAGGCATTTCCTTGATAATTATGCCTTTTGGGGTCTCTGCGAGCGACGACACGAAACCAGCAAACGACTTTCTCCTCGCCGACGTCCCAGACCCCACAGATTTTCTCCCTGCAGCGGAAGCGCCAGGTCTACGAAGCATTGACGGGGCTTTTCGATGCACTATCTGTGGGGAGCTCTTCGATGGCCCAGTAACTCTTCCTTGTGGCCATTGCTTTTGCTCGGGCGTGAGTGACGACCAAGCCACCTCTGGTCTGCACTTCACCGACACCTTTCTTCCATCAGTGTATACGACCAGCAATGTCTCATAAGCAAGAGTGTCCTATTTGCCGTAAAGTTGCAAACGAGGGTCACCTTAGACCCAATCCAATTGTGGAGGAAATCATAAATGGCTGGAAGGACGCCAGGTACGTATGTGAGCTGATGGGTTTACCTTATCTTGCTAATGTACGAAGCTCTCAGGCCATATATACTGTCTCTTGTGAAGCAAGAGGCCCGAAGAAAGGTGGCTGACCAACCGGAAGTTCACGCCAGCCCCGCTAAAAAGCGCAAGAGAAGTCAAGAGAGGAGTTCTAGTGAACTTGGCAGCGTTCCTGGACTACCTCACACACCCATCAAACCTCGTTCCTTCAAGAAAATGTCGCATTCCCCCTCAAAGCCAAACCCAGTCAAATATCCGTCCGACGGCGGCGCAGGTCCGTCTAGGATACCAACGTCTGATGGGGACGAGGAGGATCTTCCAAGTACCCTGGGGCTCAATCCAAAATGTATGCAGTACCTCGTTTATTTCAATCGAACAAGAAGCTAATGGGAGTTTTCAGCTGACGACCTTGTCAAGTGTCCTTTATGCGAAAAACGAGTCCGTTACAAGAACCTAAACGGTCATATGGACCGCAGTTGTAAGGACCCTGTGCCCGTCAGCAGCTCTTCGCAGTGGTCGAAAATCATGGCACCGAAGGGCAACGCAAGAGGAAAACAAAAGTATGCCTGAAAAAAGGTTGCTTGGTAAATCGTCTGATGTTGTATCCATATTCAGGAAGAAAAGCAGTGAGACGGACGAGGACTTTCCCCTTCCAAAGGCATCATACGCCACCCTGAAGGACAAGCAGCTTAAGGAAATGCTACAGGAACACGATCTTCCAATAACTGGTGACCGTCCACAATGGGAACAACGACATCAACGGTAGGACATACCCTTTCTTATCTTATAGGAGGTGGGTTCACGACTTCATAATATTATCATTCAGGTGGGTTATGATGTACAACGCGAATCTGGATCGATCGCTTGCCAATAGGAAGACAAAAAATGAACTTCGACGCGATGTTAAGAAATGGGAAGAAGAGATGTCCAGGAAGAAAAAACCTGTCGTCGAAGACTTGGTAAAATATCAGGTAAGGGTTGGTGTACATATTCATAATGCTGTCTTTCTAATGTCACCTGCTAAATGACAAATCAGCAAACCCACAAACCAGAGTTCGACAGGCTTCTTAAGCTAGCCAAAAGTACCAGAGATAAATCGGCGCTTGAACCTAACGCGGCACCCTCGTCATCAGACGATAACCATAAACCCGTGTCCACGGACGCATCCTTAGTTGGACCGCCTTCTTCAATGACAGGTGTGGACGATGTTATCGATTTGAATTCCGACAAGGAATAGTTGACGTTTACATAACGTATTTTTTTCTTTGTTCTTTATCTCCCAATTCTATCGTTGGCGATGGCAGCTTTTTAGGAAAAGACCGAGATTCGGCAACGAGTGGGGCGTACACAAGCGTCCTTCGTATGGTTAAGGATTACAAGACCTGAAGATTGCGCTTAACGATCAAAAGGCAGGTGCTTGACCTCGATACGTATATCGTTTGGTGAGTTGAACCGATGCGCCTAAATTGGACGTATGGGAGGCAGTCACGATCCACCAGGAGGGGTACGTAACTCTAATTTCCGATTTTCCTATCTTGATGGTCGCCCACATACAGCTTACAAAGGCCAAGGGTTTGCGTTCGGCCAGCGCGAGAGTGACCACGTTGAAAAGAACAACTGATTTCAAAATCAGCAAACAGACGTTAACAAGACTGCCAAAAGGACGAGATCCTCGCAAGTCGAACTCACAAAGACAAACGAGTGTCCCTCGACGCAAGACCGATACACCCCGCGTTGATACCAAAGGATCATGAGCAAGCACCAAAACCAAAACCCAAGAGCTACATAGACACGCCACGCCCCCCTTGGAGGATGAAAGTCCGACTCGGAAGAGGGACCCTGAGTGCTAACATTGACCACTAGGCCTGACGCCCAAGCGCCTTGTCACTCCGGTTCAATGGTAAATCCCCTGAGAGGATAACCTAGGGTAACGTATTCCCTGTTTACCGCGAGCAATCTAAGAGAAAGAATTGCTACTTGATTCTTGAACGCAGGGGGTTCGAGGGAGCAAGGTCCGAGATCCGACTCTCAGATAGCGTTGGGATCAAGTTGGGATGGCGCGTGGGGGCGCGTGACGCTGATATCCCTGGCAGACAAGGCAGACGACTGAGTTTAACCAGGTTTAACCTGAGTTGTGGAATGCAGGTGCCCACAAAGGTTCCAGTCAAGCTTGCGTTACGCCGGTTCAAGGAACAAGTTCTTGTTGTCCGAGTGAAATTTGAAAGTGATGTAACAGTTCCCCCACCTCGACCGTTAACCATTGGCCCCCGTATGGACAATGTGAGATTGATGTTGGATATATTTCTCCCAGCCCAGCGTTAGCCCTTTTGTCGTTGTTCTTCGGGTTGAATCGGATGCCGATCAATCCCAAAAAGGCAAGTCTTGTAAAGGGAGTTCAACCGGTCTCCACGTGGGTCGATCCGTGGGATCGTGGTTTGTACTCCATTAGGCAGTCGCCCGACACTACATATGGAACCCTATCCAGGTCCCATTCAATTCTCGCCTGCCCTTCCCACCTTCCTGGTTGCGCGCCTTGCGTATATCTTACATTCATTCCTACACCCTCTTTCCTAATGTCGTCGGACCATTCAACAGTACGTCTCCTAAATATACCTTTTGAGCGCTAACCAACTTTGCATTTTGTAGCTTTCCTACGAGAAATCAAGGACCATTGTAAGATCGTTTATTTCACCTTGCACAAACTAGACGTTAATTATTATTCAGGATGGGCAACCCATGCGAGGTACACACAAAGTGAAATATCACCCAAGCGCAGAGTGGGATTTCCAGTTGGACAGCGAACATCTACCTATCGATCTCTCGCTGATCCTGCCTCATTACCGCGCGCGAAGTCAGCCAATTGAACACCGCATGGCGATGTTCGCCGAGTCTCGATCAAGCCCTGTCAAGTTGAAAGTGGTGCGTTTTGCTTGACGGGAACGCCCAACTCCGGACTAAACGAATCACCCCAGTGCCGGAACTCTCCTCGGACTAGATTCTACCTTGAAGTACAAGGCGGCGCATCAGATGTCACCCTCTGGCTTCCCTCGGATTTCAAAGGACGGATACACCACGCGGGAAAGGCCACGTTTTCTGCTGGGTTTATCAACCGGATTTTGCGGAGGGCTCGCGTGAACGAGCCACATGGGGAGGAACGTCACGATGAAGACGAGGTCGTCGTGATAACACGTGGGCGCATCACATTCAAAATGTGGGACGTACAAACGTCTTCGCCCGAGAATACCCACAAAGAGTCACTAAAAAGAATTTTTGGTTGCTCTTGGAAAGCACCTGAGACAGTCATCGATTGGGACTTCTTGCTAAAAGATTAACCCTTCGGAGTTGATTTTGTCCTTTCCCTGTCCGCAATTTCTCCGGCCTGCTGCCTTCCATTCATCACTCTTTTTATTACGGCCTTCACATCCGTCTCATCACATTCCCTGCACTCATACATTTCGTTCGTGTCCGATCCCTTCAACATCACATACTGTAGCACTAGCACCAGATTCGACCTGTAGCCTCATATACCTTCCCTCACATTGTAGCACAAGCTCTCACCTATGCCTCTAGTAGAATTCTATGATCACCAACGTATCACCGACTATACCTGCCCTAGGCCTATGCTTATGCCCACATGCCAACTACAATTGGGACTGATAAATTTTCATTATCCTTCGAAGCATATGAACATGCCGTTTACAATTGCGAGTGATATTTTTTTTTGTATTGTCTCTGACGAGTTTATTGTACAACAACAATCCACCATGCGAATGAGATAAGAAATAATGACGGTAAAAGAAGGCGAAAGAAATTGAAGACATCAATGATAATCAGATGGCACCCACATTCGAAAGACATTTCTCCACCGTATCAAGAAGAACTGGGTTCTCCAACGCAGCGGCTACCCTCTCCTTATCATTCAATTGTTTGTTCACTTCAATTTCCCCGTCAATACCCTGCTAGAAAAGAAGAAAAACGGTGGGCTTACCAGCATGTTCACTTTGATGCGAGCCTGGCTTGACATATATGTCCACTTTGAAGCGGTTGGGGAGGCTTCGGAGCAAACGAACTCGTATCGACAGACCTGATGATACCATTAGACAAAAAATAGTGACAGTATAGACAACTTACCAATCAGGGTGGACATGCCACAATGGGGCACAGTAGGCGTGAATTCCACTTTAACGTGATTGATTGCAACAGAAATCTGCGGGGCTGAAACAACCCTCAGTTCCTCCAAGGTGTTTGGATGCTCAGGATCGTAGATGGCACGAATTAGATCTATATCTGAGTGTAAACCCTTTTCTGGAGCTTGATGAGCATTGCACTCACCGAAGATCTCGTCTTGATCAATCTCCTCAATGCCATCATCTTCACCGTCGCTTTCGTCATGAGAGTCACGCAGCCACAAGGATTGAGCCAACAAATCTGAATATTTCCCAGAAGCCTTTGCAGGCGAAAATACCACAGGATTTGGATTGAAAATTTCCCCAGCCATCACGACGGGAGTTGAGCTTAATGAAGCGTGACTGTAACGAAGTCACGCGACGGCAGCGTCGCGTTTCCGTTCGGTCTCTCCGCATCGCTACCACCTGTCTCGTTGCTCTAGAGCTCCACTCCGCCCGTCACATTCACCCTTGAAAATCCCTGTCGAAATGCCGCCAAAGGTGGGACCATTCAATTCAAGCCATCAACGGGGCCACTAAGTCTTACGGCAGAGGAAACGCGCCGATGATGCAACAGCGGCAACTGGAGACTCGGGAACGTCGACCAGAGCTACTCGTGCCTCGACGAGGGGTTCTGTAAGTGGTTCTTCACGGTCTAATGCTTCTGCCTACTTGACTCTGGTACCAAAGAAGAAGTCTACGAAAGCCACCAGCGATGGTGTAGTTGAGCCGGCGGACAGCGTCGAGGCACGCGTTTCTGACATCGCCTTTCGCGAGATACTGACCCTTATATTATATAGGCTGGGCCTGCCACCAAGAAACCGAAGAACAAGGCCAGCAAGAGTAAATCTGTGACAGAGCCATCTTCGAGTGCCGTTCAAACTGCAGGAAAGACAGGGACAAAAGGGTGCGTGTGTTCAGCTTTCTGAATGTCTTTTTCTTCCTCTCCATTCCTACAATGGCATATGTCGACACTCTTTCATCCTCGAAAAATAAGTGGATGACGTAATATATTTACTCTGTCGTAAAGCGGTGCGGGTTGCACGTGGCTATTTGGACGTGACACAGCCGCCCGCACTGACCCTTTCCATTTATACGGTGCTCCCTGCTCTTCGAGTTGGTGAATGCTGCACTCATGCCCTTTTCGTCATTATTTTGCTGCTCTTCCAACAACGTTAAACGTGCCTACAGCGTCGACGAGCCAGCGCACAGTAAGGGTAAATCTCTCCCACCTCAGGTACGTGTCGCGCCCAATCGAAACTTGAGAATTGCGTCTTACCAGCCCGTTCAGGATGTAATTCCTCCTCCCGCTGTATCGCTCACTAATACAACACCAGCGACTATACCCCCGCCCAAACCCGTGCTGCCACTCAAAAATGAACCCTACACACCTCAACGTTCTCTCTCCCTCTTCCAAAGTTACGCTGACAGCGACAACCCCAATGTGATTGGTCCCGAATCGTTTGAGACACTTTGCAGTGCTGCGAATATCCCTTTGGATGGCTCGCTACCTTTAATTTTGGCGTGGCAAATGCAGGCGAAGGAGATGGCTAAAATATCGAAGGACGAGTGGGTGAAGGCCACCGAGTCGCTCAAGCGAGTCTTCTTCCAACAATCTGATGATTCACCTGACCATCTTCCATCAGAATCTCCTCACTTTCCCAACTGACGATCGCTTTGACTGATCTGGAAAACCTGCTGATTCTGGGGAAGCCAAGTCTCAAAAAATCCGCAAAGAAGGATCAGGATCCTTATGACCGGACACTTTACTACTCTTACGCAGACGACGCAAAAGCTGCTTTCCAAAAGTTTTACATGTTCTGTTTTTCCCTAGCCAAACCGGAGTACGTCATTACTTCTCCGCCGGAATGTCGCGGTAACAATTGACACTTGCCATTCTAATTTAGGCAATCAAGAAACATTGACATGGAGGTACGTCTGCTTTTTTCAGCGCTAGCGAATCGGATTGTTGACGCTTTGTCCAGACCTCAATGGCCTTCTGGTCTGTGCTACTCACCCCCCACTATCCCGTCATGAAAGAAGTCCTCCAATTCATTACCGTCCGTCTGTTATTCTTGTGAATCCTGTTTCCTTCTCATTCTTTGATGTCGATAGGAAAGGCAAGGAACCTACAGGGCTGCCAACAAAGATCTTTGGAGCATGGTACGCCATAGTTCTATCCACGTTAATTCCCGTTTAACACAACCCCACAGATGCTCGAGTTCTGTGTGACCGTCAAGCCGACCCTTCAAGACTACGAAGCTGATGGAGTAAGCGTTTGACATCTGGTTATCCTCCTCTTGCTAACTTCGTATCAAGGCATGGCCGACACTACTGGATGACTATGTTGCCTGGAAAAAGAGTAAGACAAGCGCCGATTCTTTGGAGACTGACTAAGGACTATTTTCTCGCCAATCTTCGCTCTTGGGTCTCTTTGATTAGATTAGGTTCATCGTATTACACATTATCAGATAATTTCATACTTCTGAGGACGGATACTTACATACGAGTCGACTTGTTGCAGACGCCATGGCGCAACCCGTTGCACGTTTAGCTGGAGATTGTATAACCCTGTGATGCTGATGCTGATGTTTCACTAGACTCGAGCCAAGTCCCTTTTTGTAAATTGAAGACAGTCGTTCAATCGATTAGGACTGGTCCGAGTCTAATGGTTCACTAGTGCACCCTGTGTTGGCGCTTTGGGGGACAAGGAGATGATTGAGAACAAGGACTAGATTACAATAGCATACCTACACCAGCTGCCTAAATAACGATGCTCTAGCCCTCTCGGGTCATATATAATCCAAAATATTCGTCAGTTGGTAGAGTGGGTATCTTACGCCTTTCCGGTTCGAGCTGCTTGGATGAGTGAAATGAGACCGCGTATCCTGGCGCGCCAGCCATGAGCATAAACAAAGCGAATCAATCCGCTTGTAAATTGCCTGGGTGGGGGGATATTGTCAGGTGATTTGAGGAAAGCTGTCGAATCACTCCACGTACCAACTGTAAGCAATAGAACGAAGAGGATAATCCATAACTCTCGGGATGGAGGTTTGAATCAAGCTTGGCCAGCGGTCGACCATGATGGCCTTTGGATTTGTCAGAGAGCGAAGACCTTCTGGTCCACCTTTGAGCAAGTTATTGAGTTAAAAAGGTATCCGACACAAGGTGAAAAGACAATACCAAATCTTCCATAACCGCTGTACTTGGTTCCTCCAAAGGGCAAATCCTGACTATAAATCAAGTGTAAGACTTCTGAATTTACAAAAGAAACGAGGGGTTTGGCACAAACTTCATCTGCAAATAAAATTGAGCAATGAAACACGTCATTTCGATAAGTTAAAGCTTGCTTACATAGAATACTCCAAAGTCATTGATTGAAACCATGCCACACTCCAGCTGTTTCGCAACCTTAACGCATTGATCTTGGTCTGGACCAAAGACACTGGCGCCGAGTCCGTATCTTGTGCCATTCGCAATTTCGATCGCCTCTTCAACGTCCTCATAGGGCATCAAGACAGCGACGGGGGCGAACACTACCAGAGAAACATCAGTAACTGAATTAATCTGATGCAGTCTGAGTAGGAAAAGGTTGGACGAACGTTCTTGGTTTGCTATATCCATTTTCGTATCAACCGGCCCAACAACGGTCGGGGAGAAGAAATAACCGTTGACGAGCTGGTCGTGTCCATGTTTGTATTCCTTCCCACCTACAACCTGGGCGCCAGCCTCAGTAGCATCGCGGATGATTTTTTCTAGTCCGCGGAACCGGTCACCGGAAATCATCGACCCTCCGTCGACAGTCGTTACATAACCTTCCTGTGTGAGAGCCAACACAGAACCGACACGGAATTTTTCCGCAAGCTCGGTAAACATTTCGTAAAGCTCGTCATACTGCTTGGAATGGACGATAAGTCTCTCAATTCCAATGCAGTTTTGGCCCATGTTTTGACTGTTTGATGCTTAGCTAGGTAGCAATCGAAATGGATGCAAATACTTACTAGACTCCGCGGAACCACAAGCTGACCCATTTCTTGAGATCAGTGTCGGGAAGAATGATGGCAGGATCCTTGCCTCCAAGTTCAAGTGTCACCGGAGTGAGGTGGTCTGTCGCCGCCAGTGCAATCTAAAAATGAGTGAGTAGAAGACAACGAATGTAGACACTATGCCCCACTTTACGTCCAACAGTTTCAGAGCCAATGAAAGTAATATGTTTGATATGTGGAGACCGAGTGAGAGCATCAGCTTGTTCAGGGTAGCAACACACAACTTGAACTAAGTCGGGATCATGACCACATGCACGAAGACACTCTTCGATGGCTCCAACAAACCATCCCGTAGACCAGATAACTTGTTCAGAGCACTTCAGAACAACACCGTTTCCAGCGAATATGGAAGCCAAGATTGGTGACCAAGCATTGTGTAGCGCTATCGTTGTTGTTGAGGCAAAAAAAAAAACGGTAGTAAATGTAGCACTCACGATAGTTCCACGAAACTATCGCAGCCACAACCCCCAGAGGATCATAGTGTACCTGGGACTTTTTATAAAACATCATGAAGTTCGTTGATCGCGTTTCCGGTTGTAGTGC
This sequence comes from Laccaria bicolor S238N-H82, assembly GCF_000143565.1. Taxonomy (NCBI): domain Eukaryota; kingdom Fungi; phylum Basidiomycota; class Agaricomycetes; order Agaricales; family Hydnangiaceae; genus Laccaria; species Laccaria bicolor. Next base: position 1,299,091 of record NW_001889877.1, read on the forward strand.
TTTTTCTCCGTGGTCCAGCAGCCATTCCATCTTGGAGCATATCGTCAGAATTTCACCCAAGGCAGCATCAATCACTAGAATCACGGTACCACTTCGGTTAATCTCCCAAACGTAGAAAAGAAAAGAGTAACATACACGTCTTCCCTGTATCGCGGCATGCGACACGAGCGACAACTTCCTGATTGTCAACAAGCCACTTCATCAAGCTCCTAATGACGCGTCTCCTTTGTCTAAATGTCGTTTTCTTCCACGTCATGGAGGCCGCGGTGGCACGGTCAATCTTTCTGGCAATGTCATCTTCGCCGTCCGCAAGGTACGTGTCAAGGTGAAGCCCTGACGCAGGATCAAAACTCGTAATGTAGCGACATCCAGGCAGGTTCAAAGGCGGGAGAATGGAGTCATCATCGAGATGAGATTCAAGGTGTGGGCGTTCGAGTACTTTAGACTCCCAATGGGGGTCCGCAGCCTATGTATGAGTGAGTGTGAATTGCTTTGATACATATAAGAAAACTAACTGCAGGGGAGTTATATTCAAATGGTACGGGGCTATTGTGTTTCTTCTGATAGCGTTCATAGACAAGATAGATCCCAAAAGCGAAGAATATAGTGAGGGGGTAGGCGATTGCATCTACGCCTTCTTTGGAGTCATGGCTTCCACCTATTTTTCCCGTAACCCAGGGGTGGTTCATTAAGGATATTAAAGCATCCATTGTGCTGAACCCACAGGGGGGACGTGAAGAGTGGTGAGCGTTAAGTGAGCGTTGAGTTCAGAAAACGAACAACACACGACCTGTCACAACAATTTCAAGTCACATGATGCAGCTGTTTGAAAGGATTGGATTGTGACTACGGGTATAGAACAGGGAGATTGCGATGGTACAGGAATGATAATATGGAGGGTAAGCAATTAACCGGCTGTCGACCAACGATGTCGGGTGGGGGTGGGATGCAGATGCTAAATTATCATGTCCAAAGTTCAAAGAGTAATAATCTTGCGGCTGGCGAACCCGCAAAAGAAAGAACGCAGTGGTGGAAGTATAACGATAATAAAAAAAGAGCTTGCCTTTATTATGTTGTTGCGGATGGTGAGGTGTCATCTCGCACGCTACTGACCGAGTCCTTTTTTCGGAGACCACCCAGCTGACCCAGCTTCTTCAACCCTGCTAAACTGCTCTTTGTCTTTTTGTGTCCTTTTTTCCCGCTCGCATCCAACGCTATCGACGTGACTGACGCCGTGTCGCTGTCCTTGGTGGATTCGGTGGGAATATCTTCTGGGTGGGATGATTCGATTGGGCTTTCGACCACAAGACCAGCGGTCCCGCCGCCTCCCACTAATCTGATTGTAGTGCTGGGGTCAGTCTCGTCTTCAACTGTGTCCGAAAGACCAATAATGAAGTCTGAGGTATCTGCAATCAAGGACTGTTGTGTGGGAGTTTGATCACTGGGTGATATGGATGATGAAGGTTCGAGGACTGGTGCTAGATCGACGAGAAGTTCAGGAAGCGTTGAAGGCGCCACTTTCACAGAGGAGGGTGACGGCGACATAGACGGCGGAGGAGAAAGAGGTAAGGCTGATCCAACACCATCCGATGTTTCACGTCTCAGCGCTGGTTGAGGTTGTACTATTTTGCGTGTTGAGGATACAAGTCCAATATCCTCGCGCAATTCTCGCATCCCGGTATGGCGACCAGACTCTAAATCTTCAATAGAAGAATGAGCAGAATCTGGTGGAGATGGCAAGGTGACAATGTCGCTGGCTGTGGGAAGCTCTACAGGAAGAGGTGCTGGTATTTTGGTCAGGGAGGTACTGGCTGGTATTGGCGATGAATGGGTTCTTGGCGTATTTGAATTTGAAGTATTGAGGGCGGCGACCGTCGGTGGCGGAATGGGATCAGTAGCATCTTGCAGGACGGGTATTGCTACCTCGGCGCCAGGTCCCTGCGATAGGCCAAGGCCTACGTTGTCGACAGCCTATCGCGTAGACAATAAATTTGCCAAGACAAGATTGACCTGACATATACACTAACCTTTCCTTTCAAATCCTCATCCTCCACGGGCGGTGACAAGATTGTGTCTGGTATCACACCTGCTTCGTGCCATTTCCTTACACTCCGGTCACCCCACGCTTCAAATACATTCCAACCCCTGTATTCTCCAGTGAGGCGCAAGCCACCCGAACCGATATCACCCCCTCCATCGCCTTGCCCCCGTCCATTTCCATCATAGAAGTAGCTTTCATACCCCAAATCGTCCTCACTTCCTTCGCTTGCATCATTGGCACCGATTTCAAACCCTTCTCCACTTTCTAGTTCTTCCACGAAAGCCGCCAAGAACTTTGCCCATCCACCCGGACCATCACCTCTCCACAACACCACTTTAGTATCAAAGTCACGTCCAAAAACAATGACCTGGCCCACAGAACCGCCTTCGCCAGGATTTAGGTCAACACCAACATAGTTGCCAGCTTTGTCGGCAATGAGTGGGATCCACCCTCTCTGAGAATATTCCTTCCGAACCCATCCAGGAGGAATAGACTGCATAACTTCACGAAGGTTGGGGTTCGCACCAGTGGTAGAGTCATCATCGACTTCTCTCCAGAACCGCCATTCCTCCAGAACGCCTTCAAGTGGAAGTAAAGTCAATCCAAAAAACAGACCTTCAGCACATCCAGCCGCGGACTCGGCTTCCTGGCCGTCTACACATAGATAAGATTCGCGAACTGCAGCTGGGAGGGCAAAACCGAATTGCATCTCTATGTCGGCGAGGTCTTGGGGTAAAATTCCGTAGTTGAGGGTATCGCCTAGTTCGGGGTATTCGCGGTTTAGCCAAGTGCGAATGCGATTCCAGGTGTTTGATAAAGGAGGGTAAAGATATTTTGGTGATAAAGGGGTGTGCATAGGGTCCATATGGGTTGGCAGTAATGATGCAGAACCCTGTTGGGTGCGTATCCCAGCACTGGTAATTAAAAATTAGTCGAATACGAGATACTCCGAAGAAGTGCAACTTACGAAGTCGGAACATAGCCATACGAGCTTGGACCCTGCGGTGGGTAGGTATATGAGGAAGGGCTGACAACCGCGTCAACATCAGGAGTGTTAAGTGCAGACGGGTCGAATGCATCGGGATGAGTGCTGAAAACGGGTGATGAGGTAGGGAGAGAAAAGGCTTCGTGTGTTGACGACAAAGCTTGACCCTTCCTAGAGCGCTGGGACGAGTCCGGGGAAAAGAGAGACGCGAACCAGCCCATTCCTCAGAGTCAGCGAGGACGTCGTTGAGCTACCTTGAAACAAGCAAGCGACGGTGGTCGTTGGCAACAAATCAGATTATGTAATCTAAACCCCATGCTCGCCGACGTATCCAACGCCGCCGACGTCTTTTCTCCCATCCAACTCCCATGTGGTATACAAATCAACAACAGGCTTGTCAAGGTGTTATTTCTTTTCTCATATATGTTTGCGTTTACTAATTCACTCCTAGGTTGCTATGTACGAGCACCTTGCCTCCCTCTTCGGGGGACCTCCAAACCTATACCACGTTCAGCTGTACTCTACATGGGCAAAGTATGATTGGGGCATGATCATTACAGGAAATGTTCAAGTATCAAGGGCTCACCTCTCTCTCGGCCGGGACATGATTATACCTGAGTCTGTTACCTTGGAGAGCATCTCGCCTTTCAAGGAATTATCATCCGTCATCCATGGAAAAGATAATCGTAATCTTGCTATCATGCAATTGAACCACTCAGGTCGACAGTCGAGCAATTTCCTGGGTGGCCGCTATCCATTTCGACCCCCCCTTGCTCCAAGTCCACTTCCTGTTGGTGCAAAGACTTCTGGCTTGCTTTCTGTTCTAATCCACAAGATACTCTTCCAAAAACCACGCGCGATGACCTATGACGATATCGACGAAGTCGTCTCGTCATTTGTAAAGGGTGCTGTGGTTGCAGCTGCATCAGGGTTCGACGGCGTACAATTGCACGTTGCGCATGGTTGTGAGTAGCATCAGATCTTTGTAAATGATGTGGCTTATGGTGAACCAGAGCTTTAATAGATCTTTTAGCACAGTTCATTTCTCCCAAGGCTGGTCTCCTTCTGTCGCGCTCTTAGCGTTGTTCTGATTATCACATCTCCTCCAGTCGAACAGACGAACGGATGAATATTCAAGTGAGAAGGAGAACGCGCTGCGACTTCTACGTCGCATAACTTCGTCCATTAGAGAGGTCGTCCCAAGTAAATTCATCCTGGGCATCAAGTTAAACGCATCAGACTACACCACTTCTCAAATTGGAGAACAGCCGGAGGATCGCGCGCTGGAACACCTTATGACCGTCGCCCAATGGGGTGATGTTGACTTCATTGAAGTCAGCGGTGGGGATTACGAACACCCAGGTATGCTCTCGCATAATCCACTTCTTTTCTCGTCTTTGACGCGTACGTAGATTTCATGACAACAACCCCTCACTCTCCCCGACAAGCTTTCTTTCATCGCTTCTCTCACCAAGCACTCAAAGCCCTAGACACACTCCCCGAAACCTCGAAACCTGCTCCTCTCATTCTGCTTACAGGTGGTCTGCTCACGCCCACACTCATACATAAAGCACTCTCATCTCGACATGCGCAACTGCTAGGCATTGGGCGCGGCTCCGTGCTCCGTCCCGATCTTCCTGAACTCTTGAAAACAAAGGGCAATGACCAATCTCTCTGGGACGATGCCCCGTTCCAACAGGAACCCGATTTGCGGAACCCCCACTTTCTTGGCTATTGGCCCTTCAGTTGGTTTTGGGGTTTCGTTCCTAACATCGCGCTTGTCGGCGCTGGAGTTAACATGGCCTGGTATGTGGTTGCGATTAGAGGCATGGCGTTGCGGATAGGTTCGAACATCATTTCAAAGCCAAACTATTCCATTGGAGGGCTCGGAGCTGTCGTAAGGATGTGGGCTTGGACACCTTGGGATACATACACAGCAGGCCCTTCGTATCGTATTTTAATTTTATTCTCCGTATTGATGTTCGCCATACTTTCTTTGGGATTTTAGGTCTACAGCTAGGAACTGTTTTAAGCAAATAAGCTTTTGTTGTTATCTGAGCCGCTATTTTATTACGACCACGGCGAAGACTAGAAAATATGTCCGAGAATCGTCGTCCCCCATGGCCAGCCGAAATTATGATATGTGTCAGATCTTCGTACATCGCTTTCAACCCGAGAAATATTTGTTTTCAGTACATATCTGGGTATGAAACCGTAAAGAGACCCTTGTAGTATGTGTGTCTATCGCCAAAGTCCTAACGCCCAAGAATCATTTAGGAATGTAGTCTACCATAGAAAGTACCGCAGGCGAAATGTCCAGAAATAGGAGTGGTTATGCAGAAGCCCATCTAAACACCTTGAGATTCCATGTTGTCAGAACCTTGCTTGATGCTCGGTACACGAGATGAACACCACGTACCACAGGAGTCACCACAGCGTCTGTATAGTCGCGGAAAGCCATAACATCTCCAACGTAGAATATTCGTTCATCCATGAGAACAATGTGTACAGGTGGTAAACCTGACTTTGCGTTAGAGAATATACGGCCTCATGGTTAACAGGCTGGCTTACTTCCGTCAGGATTCACCCATTGGATATCAATTTCATGGGTATCAGGGTCTATCGAGAACTGAAAAGACAGGAAGTTCGTTAACGATCCAAGGAAACTAAAACCAGACAACGCACAACACTCGTTTCGAAGTGGGTGGCACCTTTGTGGTCCTGTAGTGGCCGGTCGCCCGGTTTGGCTGAAGAGGTGAAATGTTTATGAGAAATAGAAAACTCGCACGTCGAGGAAAAAATATACTGGATAACGAAGTATAGCGGGGAAGATGGAAACTTAATGCAATGTTAGTAAAAAGTAGATTTACAAGTGGATTGGGCACCTACTTCTTCGACATGGCCCCGAGAGACTGCCCATACATCCCAGTTATCACACACATACGAAGACCCTCCGAGCCCTGCCCAGCACGCTACCATCAGCTCTCCACATAGCATGAAAACGATGCATCCTTACCAAAACTCTGATCTCAGAAAGTGGCCCAGTGAGGATGTATGCGTACTTCGGGGCTTGTTCAGCAGATTTCACGATCTTGTGGTTGTCGAGAAAGCCGAGTACAGCGCCATTTACATTGCCCTTGTGGATGGCGATGTGACCAATAGCGGTCCTACTCGACAGCGCGTTAACGAATGTCTATTCCAGGATGCCCACACCCACTGCTTAGAAACCTTGAATGGTGCTATTGACCACAAAGTGGAGTGGGCGCTTTGATTAGTCGCAGAGTGACGCCATTGAAACAAGATACTCACCCATCCCCAGCCCACCTGCCAGTGGCCCTGTCACCTTTCGCGCTCGTTCACTCGGAGATTTGACACTCTTTTTCTTCGAGCCCTTCGGTGGCATAGGAGGCATCCCGAGCTTTTTTCTCTGCTCATTCCGTACTATTTCAGGGGGTGTATATTCTTGATCATCGTCCGCAAGGATAGAGGTCGTAAGGGCTAAAAGTGTCAACGCCAGCAAGGCGACAAAAAGTAGGACCTTCATGGCTGGTATCAAACTAGTGCGAAGGTCAAGAAAGTTGCCATTGAGCGCCAACGAAGGGGCAAAGATCCCAACTGAACGCGTCCCTGATTTCCAAAAATAGTTGTAGACGAGTGTAGACGTTGAATTGAACTAAAATAATACAAATCGTTCGGGTATGCTCTGTATTGCTCTCATCGACACTCCCCACACCTTAGAAAGTACCAAGGTGACTTCTCACTGAAAACTCTGCTCCAGTTTTGGCACGAACTTCATCCAGGGTAACTCCCCCTGCCAGGTCAATAAGCTCCATTTTGCCACTCAGTCTATCAACGTCGAAGACTGCCAACTCAGTGATGATGGTGCTGACGGCACGGGCGCCCGTCAAAGGCAGCGAACACTCCTTGAGGATCTTCGATTCGCCGTGCTTGGATGTGTGTTCCAGGACAGCGATCACCTTCGTCTTGTCGGGGTTGGACACGAGATCCATCGCGCCTCCGATTCCTGGTGGTCGTAAGTTAATTAGCTATCGGTGGTAAGAAAATACGTAGAAATACCTTTCAGCATCTTCCCTGGTATCATGAAGTTAGCAATGTCACCAGCTTGCGAAACCTCCATGGCCTTTGCAAAACGTTAGTACCAAGGTTTGGTAGAATAGAAAAATGTAACATACCCCAAGTATTGCAACATCGATATGGCCGCCGCGAATCATTGCGAATGATTCACTTGAATCTGGCAGAAAATGTTAGTCTGACCTAGACAAAACGTCTACAGGGCAACGATCTCACCGAATACCGAAGCGCCGGGTAGAAGCGTGACCGTTTCCTTCCCCGCATTGATAAGGTCACTATGATATCGTCCAGAGGTCAGACGGGAAGTCGAGGATGGGAGAGTCACGTTGCATACGCGTCAAGCTGTTCCTTCGTGGGGTAAGGACCCATGCCTAGAATTCCATTCTCACTCTGCAACCAAACTCGGACGCCAGGTTCCAAATATTCCGGTACAAGTGTTGGCATGCCAATTCCCAGGTTGACGTAAAAGCCGTCTTTGATTTCTTTGGCAGCGCGCCTCGCGATTCGGTGGCGCTGAGTGATAGCAGCGGCTTTCTCTGGAGAAAGAGAGGAGTCGCCGGAGGTGTTCTGATTTGCGAGGGTCACAAATTCGATTTGCTTCTCTGATGTTGCCTGTACGATACGATCGACATAGACGCCTGGCAGATGGATTGCGTTTGGGGAGATGGAGCCCACTGGAACAATATTTTCTGCCTAAAACAAGTCAACTATGGTTGTTTGGGCATTTGCAGGAAATCAAGAATACCTCGACGATGGTCAACTTAGCGTTCTTGGCCATCACGGTGCTGAAGTTCTGTGCAGCATAGCTTTGTTTGTTGACATGTGGTAAATCAACGAATAAAACCAAGAGACATACCGAAAGACACAGTTCCCAACTTCGTCCACTTTCCAGGCGCGCACGAAGGCAACGTCACCTGGCAGAGCGGTCTCCAGAACAAATCTTTTACCATTTATTTCTCTGGCCTCTTTGGGGATCCCCGGCAACGCGACACCGTTTGACGCGCCACCTTCATTATAACGCTGCGGAATAGTGCCCTCCTCTATGGCAGTGGAAGCTCCGGTAGGCGTGAAGAACGCAGGGATGCCAGAAGCGTGCGCGCGTATACGCTCTGCGAGAGTTCCTTGTGGTACAAGTTCCAATGTGATTTGACCCGCAAGGTACCTGCTCTCAAAATTCTTGTTTCTATAGTAGGCTGGCTATGGGCAAAAGTAGTCGGTAGAGAATGGAACGTAACACACCCTCCTGGGTAAGAAGCGATCACTTTGACGAGCTGGTTAGTGTTGATGAGTTTGTCTAAAACTGAGTTCAGCTGCAAATTTAGGAAACTGAACGGGGTATCCAACCCAGGCCAGAGCCAGTAGTTCCCGCATTGTTGGAGACCCCAGTCAAGTTTTGAACATTGGGTCGCCGTGACAAGGCCTCTAGCAGGGTATCTGACTTGGTCCGTTAGCTCTCCCGCAAGTAATCACGGTGGACTCGACAGACCTGGTATACCAGCCAAACCGAACCCTACCAGTCGAGAGTATGAGAAAACGAGCAAGACCACTAAACGCGTACTTGAAGCTCTCACCTCCGCAAAGCAACACAGCTCCTGACTCTATATCCTTGACAGCCTCCTCTGCTGATGACCATACTTTGGACTTGATCGCGGGAGTCTCGGCTGCTATGCTGTACCATCGGTGCTGAGACCGCTTCGCCTTCAATATCCTGAGCGACTTTCCAGTCGCGAAAAGTTGTCTTTTGGGGATCTGTGCGAGCAGCATACTAGTAGAGTGGTCGGAGTTCTTTCAGCTCCAAATAAGACAGCGTGTTTTCCCCCGTGGACGATAGGGAATATAAGATAGGCGTTCGCGGTGGTGGATTGGAGAGCTTCATCAAGAAGGTCGACCCGGACCTCGGCAATTCGGACCATATCCTTAGTCACGTAAACGGGTGGAACCTAACGACGCCCTGCGCTTTATAGAATGAAATGTTGGTCGCCATTCAAAATATTCACAGTCACTATGGGAGAGCGAAAGCAAAGTCATATTCAAGGCAACTGGTCGAAATTATCATGGATTGTCTAGACATCGTCAAATTCTTGGACGAGTGAGCTTGATCGTTGAAGCCGTTGGACAGCAATGCCAAACAACGCGTCAACAGCTGAGCCTGGACTTCCACTTCGCACTCACTCTTTCTTCAATCCACCCGTCTCCCAATTCACAAAATGACTGACTGGACTTCGGACGCAAATGAGGCTCTTACACTCTCTTTAGGTACGCACCTTCGCCACAAATGTCAAAATACCCTTACTTATGTGTGGCCCAAACTTCATAGTGAGGTCGCAGGAGGATAAAGAAGCCTTGGCGGAAAACGAGTCCTATATTGAATTCCACCCAAATTTTACATATCCTGTACGTTGGGCGCGATTATCATATGCGCGGTTCAGCATTTAGACTTGGACGTCTAGATTTATGGAGAAGACGAGAAAATATATGGTTATAATGACTTGGTGATCGATGTATGTCCTGCTTTCATTCTTCATTGTCTTCTTAAATGCTCAATGTCCTGCGGTTTTCTAGTTGCGGTTTGCTTCTGGGTCTCTGGCCCAATATCTGTCAGTAAAATATTCCGAGAAATTGGGATCTTCTTCGACAGTCGATGACGTGGAGGGAACACTGGCCGGATTTATACCTTCAGGTATTAGTCACTTGACTCTTATTTTTATTTTTCAGTTTGAACAGGATTTCGTCAGACTATTACAAAGATGAAAGAGCTTTTTTGAAACGCGTGGCAGAAGAGGCGGTTTCCTTCCAACCGACAGGACAGCTCATTTCAAGTTATACTAGACCTTCGCCTCTTGCTGCATCCAAAGGAAAAGGGAAGGGAGTGGAAAGAATGCAAAATCTGGATCCAGGAAGTGTAGATACGATCGAATTTGAGGTATATCATGTACGTTCATTTCACTTTCCATCATTATTCATACTCACTATAGCACAAGGCAACATGGAATACACCTGGTTTCCGGGAATACCACCGACGAATGCAATTATTTATTTTGCTATATATTGAAGCAGGAACATATATTAACGAGGAGGATGAGGTTTGGGAGTTCGTTCTACTGCAAGTAATTAGTCTCTTTCTCCACACCGCTAAATTAACTTCTGGCTGACCAGGTTTGAGAAGCGAAAGAGAAGGGCTTCGCCACATCTGGCAACGTACCACTTCGTTGGCTATTCATCACTCTATCCCTTCTACCATTTCCCCGAAAAAGTGCGCTTAAGACTGAGGTATTGAAACTTCATGTCATTTTCTTCTATGCCAGTACTCAAGGCTCTCCCAATGTAGCCAATTCGTCATTCTCACGCCATATCAACGCCACGGGCATGGCTGTAAGCACCATCACATAGCCTTCACTCAGTGGCTAACTTATACCTGCGTAAAGCTGAACTTTACAACGCTATCTATCAATATGTTATTCGTCGGTCCGATGTTGCAGAACTAACCGTGGAGGATCCCGCAGAGGCATTCGAGGACCTCCGAGACAAGAATGACCTCAAAATGCTTCTTGCCAACGAGCAGTTCATGCAAGAAGGTTTTGGCGGTGAAGTGTCACATGGAGGTGGTCGCGTGGGCGGGGTGGGGAGAACGGGGAAGAGTGGGCGGGGAGGCACCGGAATATCGACGAAGGGGAAGATGGGCCCTCCAGCTGATAAGGCATGGGTTGAGAAGTGGAGAAAGGATTTGAAAATTGCAGGGGTAAGCTTCAGTTCCAATATACCATCTAGCTTACTATTTGCTGAGGACTATGACAGAGGCAGTTTCAACGACTCGTCGAAATGCTTATTCTTTTACGATTGGATGCATCCGACGCACGCGGCCTGCGAGCGTATCGGTTACAGGTTAAAGAACGCCTCTATCGGTTTAATTTTGTGAGTTAGTTGTTGCGGAATTGGCTCAAATCTAAACATTTTGCGCCTTGTCCAGGAAATTCTTGCTCAGCTGGAGAAGGATGAGCGTCACGAGAAACTGGAAGAGACATTCCAAACTGTGAAAGAGGATTATCATCGGCTTTTAGCCTTGGTTCATTGATGATGCTCAACAAATTAGCCCCTATGTGCATGTTCCCATGATTCTAGCTATCCAGTCGATGATAAGCCCTATCTAGTATCGCATGTTACTCTGGCTTTCGTGTGTTCATCTTTGGGTCTCTATTCTCCAAATCATTTCGTTCAAACGTGATTTCAACAATCGACAGTGGGCCCTGAAACCATACATAAAACCCACGTAAACCCGAAGAAACGGCACATCAGCCCAAAGAAATGACACAACCCAAAAAAATGAACCATTAACCCAAAGAAATGAACCATAAACCCAAAGAAATGGAAGATTTGGAATCCTCAAGCTTCTACCGCAGCAACGCACCCTTCACCCTGAGGATCCTCGTCATGGGGAAGAGCCTCCATCCCATCACCAGTTCGCTCCCGTCTTTTCTTCTCCATAACGACAAATGATAGGACGATCAAGTCGATGTCGAGGGAACATGGTTGTATTCGAAGAGCTGACTTCCTCTCGCCAGCGAAAAGGCCTTCAGCGTTGATTGTATTCACGTGGCGCGCGACTTCTTCGTCAGTACCAGACCGCAAAAGCTGACCATGATAGTCAAACGGATATACACGCAATATGTGACATGAATGTTCACCACATAACCGGAATTTTTTGATGTCATCCATTGATACTCCTCTCCGTCATTCCCAACGAAATAACGGGATCTGAGGTATGTTTCCACGAGTCAGATGACAGTTTAACAAGAAGAGAGTGAGGGATAACAGCCGGAAAGGGGGTGGGTATGGGAATGGCCAACGTACGGACTGAGCTTGCGCCGCCTGTACAGAAACTTGCGGGCGCGTACACCAACCCCAGGCTTTCCGACACACCTCCCAAGACCGCCAAGTAGTGGGCTGCGAATGATAGTTGGAGTTTCCCAGGACTTCCATTCGATCTCTGCAACTATGCTGTCTTCCGTTGAATCTGCAGGGCGCTGTATGTGGGTTACACGAACACCCCCTCTGAGCTTGGCCGTACGAATCTGGTAATGCGCGACGCCGTTGGCTGATACGAGAACAGAATTTTCTGGATTGTTTGGGATAAGAAAAAAGTCCATGATCTTGGAGTTTGGAATTTATGATCGGTTTGTGCCACTGGCTGCGAGATGCGAGGCGTCGAGCAAAGTACAATGGCAAAACAGGGCAATAAGATTCAGTTTATGCACCAGGCACTAGGAGGAAAGTAGGAAAGAGGGAATGCGACCTTTCAAACTAGGGCTGACAGTTGTAGTTCAGTCTGTAAATTCCATTAGGGGTACGGGTAATTTTAGCGGGGTACAGGTAGAATCTAGTCTAGACCAGAACCTCCCCCTTCAAGATATAATAAGTCGACCTCTTTCAGAGGAAAGAAGTGACTACTGACCATAGTAACAAATGTCCGAATCCGGGTTCCTTGTAAAGTCTACAAATATACAGGTATTCAAGCGATACAGAGCGTGCGGGTGTTCACAGCAAAAATGGATCATGATTCAGCGAAATTGAAGACTCCAACGGTGTTCCCAAACCCAGCAAGGGCATGTGAAGGAGATATGAGGAGGGGTGCAACACGAGTGAATGGTAGGCGGGCGATGCACTCTCCTGATATTGGTGGCATTGATGAGAGAGGAATTGTTGACGGTGTTTCTGGAGGTTTCAAAGCCAACGAAGAAAGTATTGAACTGCGCAACAATGCAACGGAAGGATCGTACGTCCACAATTCCCATCGATCCAAAGTGGCAGTTGTCAGTCCATGAGATGATGGAGCAAGTTTCATTGGTATTGTCGTTCCCCCTTTTAATTTTCCTTGTTGACGAGGTTTACGTCGAATGCCAACAAACTTTGCAGTGGTTACATCCCATCCACCTCGTTCACAGGTGATATCCGCCAACTGGGCGATGATTGCGTTCCGCCAAAAGGATGAGGGATTCGTAGGTGTCACTGAGCCATTTGAGGCATCATAGTCGTCCCCGGCCAAGGGTAGTGTGAGTTGTTCTGACGATCGTCGACCAGTGTCCTTTTCTGATGCCCGTCGGGAATGTACGCCGTGCCCAGAGACAGGGAACGAAGATGTTTCAAACGCCGTGGCAAGCCTGGCTCGTGAGGCCACGGGAGAACTTTTGTGAGAGATTGCAGCATTGCTGCCACTGCGCGACCTCCGACCCAGACTCTCCCGAGAAGACATGCGGTGAAGTTGACTATGTGCGCATGTACATCTTCGGAACTGATCGTTCAGATACAACTTGAAAACCCTAACGACATGGTCGACTGAAAATGCCACGGAGAGACTCTCCATGGGAAGCTGACCACAAAAATGGCAGGTCTCGCAAAGCACTGGCGAAATACGCAGATGATTCACCATCCCATTGGATTCTTCCAGAATCGAGATGCATTCGCCCGTATGTCCATCCCAAAGGGATACCGTCCCAGCTTCGGTCGCAGTAGCGAGAACGAGCCGGGTACGTCCGCTGAGCTGAGCCTCGCACGCGTGTACCTTCCAAACCACATCGAACGGATTCCCTGGCTGGATATGGAATCCCGGCGAGAGCGCAGATTCAAATTCGCCTATCTCCACGAGATCAAGTGTTCCATCGTTCAAACAAAATGCAACCAAAATGCGATCATCTGGCAGGACGTGCAGCAGGGACGTTCGGATGACTGAAGCGTTGTGCGATGTTGTGAAGTATGTTACCGTAGGATGATCTCCAATTGACCACCGTGTTGCTGCACCATTCTCATATGTTGCTAGAAGAGTGAGTGGGGATTCAGACGGTTTGCGTCCTGGTGGAGAGGGAGTTTGTCCAAGGGTTGTCACAAATTGAATCTCCGTGACACCAGCGGAGGAATTAGGCAAGGCCAGCGGTGGAAAGGAGCGGATTTGATTTCCCTCCATCGACCATGCCGAGATAATCCCGGTCCCCGTGCCCACACCAAAATGATCTCCTTTATCATCGATGTTGACACAAGTCAATGTTGCAGCTGCGGATGAACTGCTCGCTGCACGCGGCAAAACCTCTGTAGCGTCTATAGAAATATGCGACTGTGTATCAGTCCGCCAGATGATAATCTCGTTGTGAATGCCGACAGAGATTACGACCTGACCATCCTTGCTTGCAGCGATGAGTTCTACATCACTGGCAAAGGCACGTGGAAGTGTTGAGAAGGATATACGTCCCTCCAAAGATGATTCCTCCTTGTTAGTTGGAGTAAAAATGTCTCCTCTGTTTCGTTGAGCTTCCAGTAGTTCGGTATTCTTCAAAAGATAAAGCAATAAACCCCACAAAATACTAGTTGTAGCGGCAATGGGGAGAACCATGACCTTCAAAAGCCAGAGTATGAATCGGAAGGTTCGCATCGAAAAACGAGGTCGGTGAATTTTTGGCGAGCTAGTATTGTCAAGTTTTGGACTGAATGTAACAACAGTGGGAATTTCTATGCGAAGATGGAGCAGGGACTCTTGATTAGGATTGAGCAGTTGCCATATTTGCCAAGCAGCAGAGGTCTTATTAGGCCCTACGTTGGAGAGCCTGCCGTTACTGATGCTGGGACGCTTGATATGACGAGCGGCTTGAACTGTAGACGAGGTTGCGGTGTATGTGGAGTAGTATAGCGTCGCCGTGATCGCTAAAAGCTGAAGAAGACGTATAAACAACGTTTCTCAGAACTTCGAGAGAGAGATTACCATTAAGAGACTGATGTTAGTTGCCGCGCGACCTTTCAGAATGCTTTGAGTACCAGTCATCAGCTTTTGCCATGGCGAGGGAGGTTGTTTTAAGCTTGGCGACTCCTTGCGAATCGGTGGTATCGAGGGTGCGAGGCTGGTGTCCTTGCGCAGTAACTCTTCAAGCTGTGTAAACCTTTGGCGTAAGTACTTTTGACGTAGAGATCGTTGGAGATATATATACCTCCAAGCGAGCAATATCAATTGAGAGCACGGCCATGAAGAATGTATGAGCGAGGAACCAATGCGCCACCAAAACCACAATGGCAAATGCACAAAACTGACGTACAGCACCAACGGCGAAGACAGCGATGATTCCGAGGGTCGCGTTGTAAAAGACGACCTTGAGAGTATTCGATGTGCCGGCTCTGCTGAGTCCCTCTGCAATTCGCTGTTTGACCGATAATGTGACAGATGTTTTCCCAACTGCATCGACCTGAAATCACGTTACGGTGCTGATACCGAATAGAGAGACGGACTCATACCAAGCTGAACATGTTCTCCGCGCCGACGAAAATGATGACAACAGGAAGCAGTTCCCTTGACCGGGAGGGTGAGAAATTACTGATGCTTCGAGATTAGGAGACACATACCAAGGCACCATGGTGATTCTGAAGCCCACAAGTGCACACACACTAAGTGACGTAATAGTACTGACCGCGATTTCCACCAAGGCTGTGAATGTGACACCCAAACGAGAGTGCACGGCATCCATCTGGTGGAAGGACCATGCAACGTAGGCGAAGAAGCCGATGTATGCAAGATAGAGGAAAGCCGAGATGGCCGACCAGCCCATGCTAGATGACAAATTTGTATCGTACTGTGTGTCACATTGAATGGCAATACTGCGCAGTGGAGGAAGGTACGACGGACCTCTAGAGCTACGATGGTAGGTTCCTGGATCTGAACCGTTATTTCCGCGTGTTGAGAAAAGGCATGTTGAACTGTTTGAACCCACTGTGCATGTTCGGTATTTCCGAAACAATCGGATTCCGGAAAGAAGTAAGTTAGAGCTAAGAAAGTGGCGTAGTCGAACTTCGAACTGGAGACATGATGCTCGTAAGACCCTCGGCCAGCAAGAACCATAGCTGGCGTTACAATCACGCCAGCCACGGTGACGTTTTGCCGATGACTGAGTGCATTTGGAGTGTTAAAGTCCCATCGCAGAGCGTCCCGATCATAATTCCAGAAGGCCAAGGGAGAAAGCACGAAGCACTTTCCGTCAGGTTGTTTGAGGCAAGGCGAGTCTCCGGCGGCAATCAGCGTCTCCAGGCGGAGTTCAAGGTCAAGAGCCGATAAGAGGGTGTGTTGGTTAATAGCTCCTTCGTCGTCGGTCGAGGGTCCCTGGATAAGAACACGCTCAACGCGAACGGCTCGTCCAACTTGACATTTAGCACGAGATACGGGATCATCATGAACACGAAGTGTGTCATAGCCTGACCACAAATTGACCAAATCTTTCTGCGCCTGGAAGCCAGACACGGTCTCCGGAGATAGGAATGAGTCTAGAAACGCATGCGTATTTTGCTGAGACGACGAGTAGATGGAGAGTGCTGGATAAAAGAGAGAGGTTATGACAATACAAGATATGAGGATGACGCGAATTTGATGTGTTGCACAATGGCTAGAGCGCCAAGTCAGAAAACGTAATTGAGGAGGTGAAGAACCACGCACAGTCCAAACTGAAAGAAAAACCTCTGCCCCAAAATCCGAATCCATTGAAAGAGAGTTGCGAGACGATGCGGCATAATTGACAAGGTATTGAAGTGAACTTGAATACCAGCCGTCAGTTCAATGAGCAAGAAGCGAAGAAGGCGATGCCGACACAGATAGGAGCGCTGTCAGAGTAGAATATAAATATAGGGATGTAGAAGATAGTAAGAACCGCTGCGAGAATTCAAAAGGAACTGAATAACGCGCAGGGCATAGTATCCACCACGCAGCAATTTGGAGGTAGCCGCTGAGTAAAGGGTTATTTTAAGTAAGGGGCCCACGGGGAACTGCATCGCCACGTGTGGTCACGTGATTGCATTCCACTTCTCAGCCGCCAAGACTCGGGTTTTGCTGGCTTGTCCAAGCTCGTCCACCATGGCCTCCATATTAAAGCCTTTCTCGAGGGTGGCGTCTGTCGTGCAAAGAGGGGTTGGTCCTACGACCTCTAACAGATGTGCGTCACGATTTTTTAGACAACGGGATTGATGCCAACTCTTCTCACCAGTCCTCCACCAAACCAACGCGCGATATGCTATTACGCAATTTCAGATGCCAGCTATGTCACCTACGATGACTGAAGGTGGAATTGCAGGGTGGAAGAAGGGCGAGGGAGAAGTATTCAGTGCGGGAGATGTGCTCCTTGAGATCGTATGTATTTTAGTCAAGTTCTAATTCCTTTTTAACACATGACATCTTCTTTTCATTTAGGAAACCGATAAGGCGACAATAGACGTTGAGGCTCAAGATGACGGTATTATGGGCAAAATTCTGGTCAGTTTGGAAGTGTACTCTGGGTTCCAACAATGCCAACAAGCAGCGACGTCACTAGGCCCCAGATGGTTCCAAAAATATTCCAGTAGGACAAATAATTGCATTCTTGGCAGAGGAAGGCGACGATATCTCAAACATTGAAGTGCCGAAGCAGCAAGCTGCGCCTCCCACACCCAGACAGGAGGCTTCATCACAATCTCCGGCGGTTGACAGCTCAGTTCAACCAACACCGCAACCTTCTGAGCCGCCCACCCTCCTGTCCCATGCCCTCCCATCCCATTCAAGGCCTCTATTCCCCTCTGTCCACCGACTTCTACTGGAGAACAATATTTCCGACCCAGGCAAGATTCCGGGGACCGGAGTACGGGGTATGATCACCAAGGGGGACGTTCTTACATTCCTCGGTAAAGCGTCAGGGCCGAATGGGACATTCAAACAATCCCCTTCCCCCATCGAGGAGGGGAACAAACTTTTGCAGAAGAAGGAAGAGGTCAAGGTACGTAAGTTCAGTGTTTTGGGGCACTTGCTTTCTAATCTATCTCGTGAAGATCGAGCCTCTCGACGGCCCTGCCATTCGTCGGCTGATTGTCTCATCCATGCTCCAAACCTCACTGAAAAAACGCAATCCTCCTCCAGGTACGCAACCCGACGGGTGATGTTCAATGTTGTGCTGACCTTCATGCGCTGTAGCTTTCGCAGACGCCGATTTTGACTCAGTCATTTCTGGCTATCTTCCCCCGACCCCTAAGCCTCCGTCGAAGGTTACCTCTACGACATTCTCATCAAAAAGTCCCTCTTTTATCGACGGTTTGATTTGAATTTAGACGTAATTTTCTGGGCCCTTACTTACTTAGAAGAAAGCTGGTAATAGACGTACTGGCTAAGCACTGCTCCAAAGGAAGCCGCAAGTTTTCATTGATAGTTCGCGTAATTCTCAACAACTGCTTCAGCGCACGCAAAAGCGCTAATAACAGACTACACGGCACTTTTGTAAGGAAGTAGATAATTTTTGGATAATTTACTTTGGTACGCGATCGTCACATGACGTGACTCAACGCGGTTCTCACCACAAATTGTTTCAACTTCTCGTCGTCGAATGCCATCTCCTGTTCAAGAAATCGACTCTCAAGCATGTCACAGGGGGAGCTCCCTCCAGTACGTTTTCAAGTGCAAGGAAAATGCTAGTCTTGATGCTCAAATGCCCGCAGGTTCTAACGGCATCTGTGCATGACGTTCGCTATCTAGCCGCCCTACTTCGAGGTGTGAACTTTGTCAACGTACGAAAGAAGCAGCTCATTCGTCGATCGCACCTATTGCTGAATCGTACCTTCAGCGAGCCACCGTTACAGTAACGAAACGGGGCCTCACCATCAGCGTTGAAGAAGCCCGCACCTTGCTCGGTACGTCGCCATAATTGATTGGTTTAGTCGAAATGCGAGACCTCACCCAGCTGGAAGGCACTGCGTTTGTGTTCGCAGAAATCTTTGACGAATACGTGTATCACGCCGATGGCGATGGCCAACTCCCCACGTCTTCTCAAAACTCGGACGACGAAGGCGAGGCGGATAACGCTGCGTTTGAAATTCCGCTTAATATTTTGATTGACTGCCTCAACATATTTGGCACTGCTGGTCCTGCTACTTCTAGTAGTAGTGGGGGTGGAACAGGGAACTACAAACGATGGCGTCAAGTTGACGAAGATGGCTCAGATGACACGCGAGACGATGGTGATAACGGAGGAAGAGGGAGGGGAGGGGGAGGGGGAGGTAGGAGAGGTGGTGGTGGTGGTGGTGGTGGTTCGAGGGGAGCTGGGGGGACCATTGAGACTTACCTTGGAGGTGGGACTGACAAGGCTACAAGCATGCGTATGTCGTACGCTGGGGCTGGGTATCCATTGACACTTCTCATGTGCGTCTTGCTGTTTCCACAACTCAAAATCTTCCAACCTGATTTTTTTAGAGCGGAAGACGCATCTGGTCCCACCACTACCTGCGAAATTACGACCTTTGACCCAGAACCTCAACTCGAGTTAGAGTTTGACAATTCAGCAATGTGAAACATCTTTGCTCCCCATCCGAAGCCAATTCAGCTGAACGTCCCTTCTAGAGTTCTAAAAATCATTCTCAAAGTACCTCTTTCAAGGCTACTTGCTCCGCACGGTCCTCACGTTTTAATGCCTTTAGTCTTCCTGGTTACGAGACGCCCTGTCAGAACTCGACCCATCGTGCGACAAGTTGACTTTCATCGGGAACCCTCCTGTTAATACAGTCGTTGCACCCAACGGTGGTCAAAGACAACAACGAAATACAACAAAGCCAATGCTGCGAATACAGGCTGGAGGGACGTTCGGCAGTACTGAAGTAAGTGTAACCTTATTATCTCATCATTGCCCCTTTAATGATATATAGATGGACTACCCCAACGACCGTGATGTGCTAGAGACGTTTGAATGTACGAGAAGTGTTAGTTTCAGGTATTTATCCCCATAACAATTTTTTGCACCGATCCGAAATTCCAACGCTATCTGTAGCTATCGATTTGGGCATATATCTCGCACTCTACGAGCTCTTCAAAGTTCAACAAAAACTTCATTGCGGATCGACGAGGAAGGTCTTCTCAGCCTCCAATTTCTTATGCCGTCACCGAAATCGGCAGGTGGGGGACCAGAGTTCGCTGACGCCTTTATTGAGTTCCGAGTGAGTTCATTGAATTGTCCTGAATGTACGAAGACTGATAAAACCGTTCGAGTGTCTGGCTTTGGATGACGAGTTGTAAACTGTATTGCCGCTGCAAACATATTGGCATGTTGTACACTATCATACATCATATGTACAGATTTGAGCTCCATTTTTTGACAGCAAATACAAAAATTGAAACAATCATCACTGAATGTTATACATCGCGTCGAAACGCAATAGCTCAGACGAGCTCATTGAATACCTTGTTCCCAATTCCACGCGAATTTGCAAGATTAGAAACAAACATCCTCCGAATCGCGGCACCGTCAAGCTGACAGGTGAGTGTCACTTAGCACGCCACAACGCCGCCAATGGACTGATCAGCAACTCACCTGACTTTCCACATCTGATGAGAACTTGACGGATATCCTACCGGGACCTGTGGTCACCGGGCTGCAGATTTCAGTCTGGACATGGGTTGCTAGGGGAGCGCCAACTGGTACGGGAGGCCCACGGGGACCTCCCGCATGAACACTTCGTTGACCATATCCCATAGAGTGCATCTCAAAGAGGGACGGTCTGCGCGGACTCATAGTCGGAGAGCGGGAGAACATGATGCGGGGTGTGTTTGGAGGTGTCGGGAAAGGATTGTACGGGGGAGCATCGAGGTCACTTGTTAGTAGTTGGGCCAGTTCCTGGGGGTTTGTCGCGACAAGGGCGATTACTTCTTCAACCAGGACGTTCGTTGTTCCGTCTGGCATCTGGAGAGGCGGGGATAAATCTCAACGTTAGATAACATTGAGTGGATAGATCAACTGACCAGAATTTTCCCCAATATACCTGGGGCGTACGCTTCCACGTCAATCATAGCAATGTCTGACTCCTAACAGACGCTCAGCATGGTGCTGTAGAATATACATCAACATACGATTTGAAGTAAAACGTCCCCCGCAACGAACGCTTCCCCTTCCTTCTTCCTCCATCGGGTGATCGTTCCCTCAGTCATAAGAGGAGACATCGCAGGCATAAGGATCGCTTGTCTCCTCAACGAGCCGTGGATCGCTATATCGTATAATCGTTATGGCTGGGGTATATTCGATGACTCGACAGAAACTCACAACGTCTCCTAGTCATGTGTTGGGCTTGCATTCTGCAGGACTGCACTGCAGCCTTCGAGACAGCGAAAGTGGACATATAACGATGGTGATGTTGGCCAGCAACGATGGGGGGGATATACCGCGATCCTCGCGTATTTATACTCGACGCCTGGGAAAGATGGGTGGGCACAGATCAGGGTGAACAGCGTACAGCATTCAAAGACCAGTAGTTCAAAAGCTTGACGCCGGTGAGCAGAACGATCCGGTATAGACTTGCAGGTTGGTCTTATGAGGGAAGGATTGTCACTTTGGAGCATGTTTTAAAGTAAAGTCCATCTCATGACCAGGCCGGCCATGACATCATTGGACCTGACTCGATCCTCTAGCCTCCTCTAGCCCAATTGTAGCCAATGCGTACCTCTCCAACTAAGGACTCAAACGGAACTTACACGGAATTCTCACTAAGTCTTTGACACCCTCATATTTGACATCTTCGACTTCTTTGTATCCCAAGAGATGCCACCAATTCAAGTTGAAGGCTCCTCCAAAACGAACCCCCAACGAATCCGATAAGCAGTGATGATTGCGATGATGGGTTTAGTTTCCACTGGCATTCCGAGTGCTGAAAGGCTGTGTTGAAAAGCCTTTCAGCTCTCGGAAAGCCACCGGGAAGCTCGATGGAGGGATGTCCATCTGCCGCGCCTCCAACAGCCTCAACGTTGCTTTGCCGAGCTAAACGACCAAGGTTGAGAGACCTGATATGGTGAGATGAACTAACTACTGAGAAGAAACCCAGAAAAAATCGCGCCTTTCGCCTATAACATCCATGTGACGCTCAAAAAGCAGGAAGCCTCGGAGATTTGAGGCATAACGCGGGAAGGTGTCTAGGCTGGCAAACGAACCAATGTCCGACGGGAAAAGTCGGTGTTCGCTAAAATCTAGAATGTGGTTTATGCAATTCGGTGTAGCGCATCACTGAAATAAGTAAACGAAGAAGTTGACCTAGACCCGTCTGGACTTGAATGGGTAAGAAAACGAAATTCGTGCGTCTTGAGGCTTGAGCGCTTAAGCACCGTTGTCAGAATTCCTGGCCATACCAAAATAGTGGCAATTTTGGGGAATGAGATTAGTGGCGACACGAGAGTGCTGCCTGCCTCCAGCTGCTCAGGGACTCTTCCCTGACGTGACCCCTAGTACGCCCATGGCACGTAGCCCACACGCTAGCGCGGGTTCCAGGGAGCTAGAATCGAGATGGAAGGGTGTTCGGGGTAGCCTCACTTTGCAGGTAAGGCTCAAGGTATAGTCTGTGATCGATGTGATCAGCAGTGATGGGAAGAGGGTGAGCGCTATTTTTAGTCACATGGCGTTTATTTATGTCAAGTCCTCTGAAACGAACGTCGATTCTAGCCTCTTGCCACTGATGCGTAAAAATCAGGCCGATATAGGAGTATGCATAGGAGTCGCCGATTGATGAGGAAATTTAACGTTGTGGATGGCATTGTTCAACGCGCCACGGAACATGGTGGATGATGCAAGAGGACCGTGACGACTGCGCCAATACATATCGTCACTCCATCTATGGAAAGAAACAATGAGATTCGAGCGAGGCCTGGGCTACAACGTGCCCAAATTGCTTCAGCTTCGCGGGAAGGTTGAAGGGGGTGGAAGAACTTCTTCGATCGAGGAAGGTTTGAGAGACTGGCCAGTTAGGTGATAAAGAGCGTCGTCTCGGGTCGGTGGAGTTTCGTTGCTCTTCCTATAGGACGCTATTGACCACGGGACCACGTCTGTCGGTGCGAGGGTTGGTGCCAGTGCTAACGCGAATTCGCCAAAACGTTAACCCCGCCGACGAGCCAGCACCTAATTAGCATGTTCTTATGCGCAATGGATGGCAGCATCAGTTAATATTACGCCAATTCTATCAGTGCCAGTGTAAAGCGCAATGCCAGTAAGACCTCGAGGACTGACATCTCCAAAGACTAGGGCCCATTTTGCTTTTCTCAGAAAACGTGGTGACGGATAGAATTCGAAATTGCGGCGCCAAAAGACATGCGAAAACCGCCAGTAAGTACGTGTGGGGATGGTGTGGGATATATCGGATTACAATGGTCGATTATAACCGCCTCTTGACAAAATTAGAGGCGGATTCTGATTGAATCTGAAAAAAAAAACCTGGTGGTTGTGGTTGTGGAAGAGTGAGGTATACCGGTTTCACCGACTTACTTACTGCCGTTTGCATAATTCCGTGAACACTGCGATTTTTTCCCCCACCAATTGTACACTTTCACACGTCCCGCAGATATCTGATCAGTAAGATAACCGTGATTCTGCATACCCTCCATGATGCCACCAATCCCCGATGATCTCGAGCGAACGGTGGTAGATTGATATTTTTTGAAGAAGGCCTAACCTATTGACCCCACCCCACTCGCAATTGACTGGAAAATGGTCACTCGTTGTCAGTAGCTGATAATCACGTCACGCGTCAGTTCACGGAATTAATGAGAACGCGTCGGTCTAAAAATAGCTTATCAGTCGCGTACCGGTCATGTCGCCATACCGTTGACAAGTATACAAACGCGCAGGCGCTTCCAGTTCGCAAATCACCGCAATCGATTGAAAGTGCTCGTAGTATTTTTCCTGTTGACAATGATCACATATTCCGCCATCTAATCAGCTTTTGAATCAATACTTACTAGGAGACATCATCGGATTTCCTCCCCCTTCTCATGTCAGAAATATTCTCGAAGTGAGAAGGCTGTGCTTGCACAGTGAGAAGGCGATCGGGCCAACTGTAAGCAGCGCTTAAGTATAGACAGATGGATTCAACGGGTTCATAGGTGAGTCGACTACCCGAACCACGCCGTGAGTATTTTACCCTCCTCTAGAGGATACCTTGAGGGATGCTCCGAGCCGAGGGTTGAGGCCTCAACACCCGGTTCGGAGCATTCACATCCTCAACGTTAACGCTGAGGATGTGAATTTTGAATTCGGAAGGTCCGGCAACCACCCGGGGATAAACAAGGACTTACTGGCGCGCGGTTGGTAAGGATGTGGGCGTTATTAAACCCGTTCTATGCTTGGCGGATGCTAACGCGATCCAGCTATATCATCTGCCCAAAGCGTGTCGCGACGCTCGATGGTTTGCAACATTCGAAAAGGACCTGGTGACAGGGAGCGGTGTCTGCTGTCCTGGACAAAGGAAATTTCCGCTCCCTGTCGGTACACAATATTTTCAGTTTTATTGACTGCGAAATCGCGAATTTGCTGACCGTGTCGCGGTCGCGGACTTGCTATATCAAACGTTCGAGCTTTATCTCCTTTGACTGATATTTTCCGTGTTAAATCTTTTCGGAATCTACCGGCGAACATCAAGTTGCCGATATGGCCTTTCGTTTATCTTCGCCCGCGTCTTCTTCCTCCGTCTTCTCATCTGCTGTGAAACGCATGTGAATTCTCGTCTCCGTAGTTACTCCCAGCCCGCAAGCTTACCTTGAGATATCTTCGCATAAACTGGTTATTTGAAACGTTGCAATTTATTTTGATGGAAATCAGCTTGCCCTGCGATATCAGCGAGCGCTCAGGTTACAACATCAAGTGAACATCAACGTTTCAACTTGCGGGAGGAGGAGATTGAGCGGGCCGAATGGTCAGGGCCATGGCGCTAACATCCTTGAACCCAAGTGCACACGTGCGCTGCGCAAGGTATTTGTTCTAATCTGTTCTAATGCTCGGTCAGTGGCCCCGTCCAGAACGACGGAAAATATCAGGTACTCATTGGATTATTTTTCGCAAGTGTTTGTTTGTCTGTATGACAGCGCCTTTTTCTTTTTGACCATTTTTATTGTTGTTTGAGCTCCGGAGGTTCATTTACGATCTTGTTGAGGATAGGATGCCCTAGAGTCCGAGACAAGCGGTTTCTTTTGAAAAGGATGAATTGAACAAAATTTGACACTCAGTTACGCGGAGGAAAGCAAATGGCGTGACATATCGATGAAGCCCTTGGAGCGCTTACAACTCTAAAGGGCAAGGACTACATATCCAGTAAGATGCACGTTATGATCAGGATTTGTTGTTACCTACCATCGATAGGGAGTATCGGTAATACTCGCAAATAAACAAGCCTGCAAGATCGTTTTCCTTTGAACGAACGGATAGATTGGACTGCTCATTAGTGGGACGGATTCAAACTCTGTAGACATGTTTGCAAGAAAAAACAAAGGAAATGACTCCATATAAAAGAAGCTTGGCGGTCTTGGCACTCGGGCAGTGCCGGTCTTATGTTTTTATTTCGCAGACAGCCTACAGACTCCCATCCGTATACGATTCATAGTCGTTTAAAGGGCGTGTGCTCTGTATCCTGAGGTTGAGCACACCGGTTCAGCTCCCAGAATTGTAGACGCGAGAAGCTGACTTACCGTGATTGGTGAGATCTCAGGGTATGGGTAAGTAAAGGGAGGCGACTGTTGACGGGACTGTGGGAACAAGGGCCCTTTAAATTTCAAGGAACATTAACGAGCATTATATAACACCGACAGGAATGCCAAGAGTTACATCCAAGTCAGGCCGACTGCGCAGATTCAGCTGTGGATGAATAAAAGATCGGCGAGTCAAAGGGCGTGGCTGTGCTGTCGCGAGCTTGGCGTTGACTGTGCAGAAAACATATGAAAGTGGGAGAGACTGTTACGCAGCCAGGAGGAGAATAATGGTATGGTGGGTTGGATGGGAAGGAATGAGGATCGGATCGGGCACGTACAACGGGGACCCCGGAGACTGCGATGGAAGCAGATCTAGTTGCCAGATTGCATTTGAGACTGAGTTCGGCAGACTTACCCTTTGCTTACGCTTGCTCGTCGTCTCTCTTTCGTCCACCATGACCATCTTACAATCAAGACAGCCATTTCCGCCACCAACAAAATTCAGTATACTGCTTTCTCCTCAATGGCAGCCACCTCATGCACCATCGAGCAACTCCCTTTCATCTTCCTCCTCACCGTCTCCAGATGGTTCCATATCGTCATCGTCTTCCTCGTCCTCTGTCTCCTCCTATACTAGCCTTAGCACAAATGACCATACTCCTGTTCAAAATCACCCGTCTTCTGCTTTGTCGCCCACCTCTCGTCGTATTCGCTTTGCCCCACTTCCAGACCCCCGTCGCTCCGTCTTCATCTCAGATGACGGCGACGAAATTGTCATTTCAGAGGTCGATGATACAACTCAAATCTCTTGCCCGGCAACCCCAATAGCCCAGGCTGTGACTTTGGAACCAGACCCGCTGTTTCAGGACAATTCCAGTCTGAGCAGTTGCTGTTCCTCAAAGAGAAACAGTGATTATACAGACATCTCTTCGTCCTCATCAACACCAGGGACAGCTACACCAGCCTCGTCCTTTATGACACCCGCTGCTAGCGAATGTGACAGCTCGGTACTGCCTTCGCCAGTGACGCTGACTGCTTCGCTTCCCACACTTCAACAATCATCAAAGCCGTCATCATCATGGCCCAAGCCAAAGTCATTGTCGCTTCTACGCCCATTCAAGAAGTCCTCTGGGTCAACTTCCCCCTCTTCCTCCCTCTCATTAACCCCCACTCCGTCCATTGAACGCACCCCCACAGGTAACAAGAGCGAAGAGGACCGCACTATCAGTGGTATCAATCTCTTTCGTGCTTCTTCGCTTGACAGCAACAGGGAAAATGCGCCATCAGGCGGCGGTTGGGGCCTTTCCCGGTGGTCTAGCAGTAGTACAGCGAAAATTAGCAATCTCAGCGGATCTTCGCCTCTCGCCAGGACTCAAAGCACACAATCCTATAAATCCAAACCCGCCAAACCTCCTTCCATGGCTGCGAATCGCAACTCCACTGGAGGCATCTTTTCGTCAGGATCGACATCAGCCAAGCCTTCAAACCCCTCAAGAAAGGGCACGCGAATGCTCAACGGACGTGTTTACGGCGGTCCTAAACGCGACCCAAACGCCAACCCTTTCGCAAATGCTCGCGACGAAGAGCCGGAATTTGTCGAATGGGGATATGGTGGTATGGGAAGTGTTAAAGGAGCTAAGAGCGCTGGGGTATCCGGCACCAATTGGGATAGACTGCATGGGAACGGAAGTGTGAATGGATCGAAGCAGGAGGGTTCTGGCGCTCAAGAGGAGGACGAGAATGGAGACGATGGAAGTGGCATGGGATGGGTGAAAAAACGGAGAGAGAAGAGAGAGAGAGAGGAGAGAGAGAGGAAAGAGAAGGAGGAGCGGGAGAAACTTGAGCAAGAGAAAGGGCCAAAAGGGACCGACGACGTGGTGCCAGGTTCGGACGAACTTGATTCCGGACCAACGACTATCGTCGAAACCTTCACCCCCACCGATCACGATCACACTGCGGTTGTCCCCACCATAGACACACCAGAACTGTCGGTCCTCACATCCGATCCAGTCACATCCACCGAACCATCAGTGCCTCGCCCAACCACACCGGCATCAACGTCCACGACTACCGGCGTTATACACCCGTTAAACTCCCCCTCCACATCTCTATCTGTAGAAAAGGAATACATCCACGAAACTATCTCCATCCCGACGCGGACTTACCACCATCATCGGGGACATTCGCGGGGTGGGTCAAGGGACACAATACCTCTGAGCCTATCTTCGGGCACAAGTGTCACGTCGCCCAAAGTCATTGAGGAGACCCACAACAGCTCGAGCAGCGCGAGTGAGAGCGAGAGTGACTCTGAGGATATCGGGGAAGAGGATGCTGATGCCGAAGAGGACGATGACGAAGAGGACGGCGAGCTCGAGAAACAGAGAAAGACCGCATTCAGCGCTGGAGTGGAGAAGATTAGTCGATTCAAGGACCTCACGTTGTTCGATGAGGTTCTGGTATCGGAGGACAGTCGCGCTTAGGTGCCCGAGGCGCTCTTCTCGCTTTGTGGGGGAAGGAGAAAAGAGGTTGAAAGATTTCAGCATACTTATCAAATCGTACTTGACTACGGCGTTTTCAAGCACCCAAGCTTTTCCCAGCTTACGCCTTCGCGTCGTTGTTCGGGAGCCACTCCTAAACGCTTCACCTTCTGCCTTGGCACTCATCGGACATCCTGCTTTTGGAATCCGAGAAGCTACCAAGGACCTCCGCTCTCGTTCCACCTCATCACACGTTTCCGCATCCGCCACCTTAATTCCACACAGCTCACCATCCAAGACCGCACTTCAAAAGCAACCAATTATAATTCAACACTCTTCAACGACTTACGACATACCATAACGAATCTAACCATTGCATATATACATCTACTGTCCGACTTCTTAATTTATAGTGAGTGTTTCTTTTTTTTGTAGATCATCAATCCGGGACTAATGACGTTCTTCTTTGGTGGCATAGATCCTGCTTGGCGTGAACGTGCCGCAGTTGTAAACTTTGCCCATATCGTTATCAGCACCTCAACTCCATCTTTTCTTTCCTCTCTGGCACTCGCATTTTGCCATTCTCGACGGCGAAATGTGGGCGACTATAATTTAGGTGTGTTTCGCTTACAATTTCTGCTCGACTGTGTGTGCTTGCTAACAGCGGTTACCCTGCATAGGCCTACACTCACTCTTCAACGACCAAAACGCTGAAACGATTTGGCTTGCCTTGGCTATTCCTTGGCAACGTTCTTGGTACGAGTATTTCGCTTCGAATGGTAAAGATCAATTGCTAAATTTGCCTTTTAGACTTGCTCTTTCATCGCCGCTGGACTTGGGCTCTTGGTTTCTAGACTGCAAGGCCCCACCCACTCTCTCGTCCACTCGTCGCTTTGTCTTGTTATTGTTTCTCCTGTGGTCATTGTTTCTTCTCTAGTCATCGCTTCGTTTCATGGGTCTTGGTTATTTCGTGGTCAAGTGCTAATTTATCATGTCTGGCTCCTCATCCAATTGTGCATCATTCCGATACAACCATTTCATTACTCTTACCTAGTATATTCAATATATCATACACGCAGACTGCAACATGTTGGCGTTTCTCGGGAAATCATGTGTTGTGGGTAAGATCATTTGACATACCACAGCAAAGTATACACGTGACCGTCAAGAGTTTCGCCATACTTTTCGTTTTCGAAGCATTCCTTAGCAAGCCTTCTTAGAAAGCCAACCGTGACCTGCTCAATTTGCGCTGTACGGTGTCAAGGGTGGGCGTTGAATATAGCCTTCCAAATTCCTATATAAAGCCGCCCCATCCGCAAATCTGGCGTTATCTGCTTTATCCCCTGTCTGCGCAACTCGCTCCCGCTTTCACGCGCAGCGCACGCTCTTGTCTTTTCCAACGACGACGATATCATCCTCATCGATTTCTCCGGCCCTTCAAAGGCTTTCTCAGGCAAGGTTGGGTTACCATAAGGATGGTTTAGGGTCTCACCTTGACTTGACAGGTCTATAGAGCCTTTAGCAATTCTACCTCAGCCAATATGCCTCCGATTTACGATAAACCGACCGTGGACAAGTACGACTATGTCGTCATTGGTGGTGGGAGCGGGGGATCTGGGACTTCTGTGAGTCGTATGCGCTTGCTATTGTTCCGAGCGTCACTTGACTTATGAATTAGAGGAGAGCAGCGACGTATGGTAAGAAGGTAGCTGTTGTGGAAGCTACCCCTCACCTTGGTGGCACCTGCGTCAATGTTGGTAAGACTTTAACAATCTTCTATGGGTTTCATCGAGTTGACGCGATTTACTCAGGTTGTGTGCCCAAGAAGGCAAGCCGCGATATCCACGCAGCTATGCGCCTCTCCTGACATCTAGATTGTTGCAGATCATGTGGCACGCTGCCGACCTACAGGACAAGATCTTGCACCAAGCGCCAGGTTACAAGTTTACAGGCGTTGAGAACGCAAAGTTTGATTGGGCCGCGTTCAAGCCTCAACGCGACGCATATATCCGGCGGCTAAACAGCATATATGCGACTAACTTCGATAAAGAACACGTCGAAAACCACCAAGGATTTGGGCGCGTTACTTCGCCGACATCAGTTGAGGTAACACTCCCTGACGGCAAGGGAAAGTACACTTTGCACGCGGATAAGATTTGTGTTGCGGTTGGAGGTCGACCCGTCATCCCTTCTGACGAGGAGATTCCAGGAGCATCCAAAGGCATTGACTCTGACGGTTTCTTTGACCTTCCCGAGCAGCCGAAACGTGTTGCAGTGATTGGTGCGGGATATATCGCGGTCGAACTTGCTGGCATCTTTAACGCCCTTGGCACGGAAACTCATCTGGTTATCCGTGGTGAGACTGTGCTCCGTACTTTCGATCCTACGCTGCAGGAAACCCTGACTCCTTGGATGGAGAAATCGGGTGTCAAGTTGCACAAGAAGAGTCACGTTACAAAGGTAGAAGGCGAGCGCGGCCAGACCTTGACGGTGCACACGGACAACGGCGAAAAGATTGATGTTGACGTCGTGTTGTGGGCGATTGGCCGCAAAGCAAACACGCAGGGGCTTGGCTTGGAAGAAATAGGAGTCAAACTAGACAAGAAAGGCGACGTGGTTGTGGACGAATACCAGAACTCCTCTGTGGAAGGCATTACTGCGATCGGAGACGTACAGGGCAAGTGGCTCTTGACCCCTGTCGCTATCGCAGCCGGAAGGAGGCTTTCAAATAGACTATTTGGACCAGAAAAATTCAAGGACGATAAACTGAGCTACGTAGATATCCCGACTGTTGTCTTCTCGTCCGTCATTTTCGCTTGCTCTTCTGGGTCATTGATTCGATTATTTCTCTAGGCACCCAACCATCGGAACGGTAGGCCTGACCGAGCCTCAGGCCCGCAAGAAATATGGCGATGCAGTCAAGATCTGTATGATTACTTTCCGTCCCTTTCCGTTCATACTTTCTCAGTGCTCCACAGATAAGTCGTCATTCAAATCACTTTATTTCTCCATGGTGGACGAAGCGCACAAAGAACCGACCGTATACAAACTTATCTGCGTCGGACCAGAAGAACGCGTTGTTGGTGTGCATATTATCGGTCAGGGAAGTGATGAAGTCATGCAGGGCTTCGCAGTCGCTGTCAAGATGGGAGGTGATTATTCTTGCACTGCTTCTTTACTCATTAAAGATCATCTGACCATATGTTGCTGTTCTTTCTAAGCCCGGAAACAAGATTTGGACGACACCGTTGCCATTCATCCGACATCGGCGGAAGGTGAATCATCCTTGTGAACTCTTGTCTTTCGCATGATCGTAACTTCGTTCTTCCAGAACTCGTCACCCTTAGATGATAGAAACAGGTGAAGGCTGTGTGTAGGCTTGGAGGCGGCGTACCTCAAATCGTTTGCGGAAACCTCATGTATTTTTAATGATGCACACCAATCCGAATCGTTTATTGTCCTTAGGTCGCGCCCTGTTGCCCCGCCCCCTCCCAGAGCAGACCAAGTGGTTTATACGCTGAGATCTAAAGGCCGGGCGTTCCCCGAAACCAGGAATGCGATGTCCATGGTTGAACTTTTGGGCTTCTTGCTTTCCAGAAACAAGAACTGGACAAGTCGCAAGAACGTCATTGTGCGGTGGCAACCCTGAAACCGTTATGTTTGCAACTCAAAGTGGACGCGACGACTCATCTTGCCGTCATTCCAATCGTTTCAATCACCAAACCATTCAAACCTGCGCGCTCTCTGCGTAAGTACACCTGTGGGGAGGTTGACCGCCCGAGTTAAGGGGTTCAATTACGTACCTCGCACGTACCGCAAGCATCGGGTACGTGTAATCTTGTTCGTTTACTGGAGACTACGGTCATAAAAGGTCAAGGGTGGAGCCGTCCTCATCGTGCGCAAGTGAACGGCTGCCTGCCCAGCGTATACTACGCCAAACAAGATGTTTACCGAAGGTGAAAAAGAAGGATGGGTTGTGATATTGATGTTCAAATCGACTCAAGGGTTTTCTTGGCTCGACAATCCTTTGCAGTCGTGTGACTGTCTTTTTTTTATGATCAACGGCGAGCCGCGAATTAAACTCAGATATGACGATTTCTGGCAAAGGACCTAGGACACCGTTTCATTAAAAGTGACGGGGAAAAATTGGGGGTTGTACGAGCTTTACGATTGTCCGTGATAACTGAGAAGAGTAACTCAATCGCAAGGGAAGTTCCCGTGCACCCTGAGTCCCGACGTGGGTTATGGGGTTGTTGTGGGGTAAGAGGAGCTATAGACTGATGGCAGATGTCATCACATCGTAAGTCCACTATCGATTAGAAAGGACCACTAAAAACACGGAACGAATCAGCCGATTTCTGTTTGGCGCCCTTCAATGTGCGAACGTGCAGACCAGTGAAGGAGTTTGGCCTCAGCTACACTTGCGCAGAAAGGACGTGGGCCTATATCGGCGCAACGCAGCACGTCGCGATCGCATGGGGCAAACTCTGGTGAGCAGGAACGAGAAATACACAAAGAGGAACGGCAGTCCTGTTGAACTTCATCTTAGCACCCAAATGAGTGATCGCGACGAAAGTTTGAGAAATCATTCTGTCCTGAGGTGTCGTACAAGTACCAAGTGATGAAGCAATACAACAATCGATTAACAGATAACCAACAGAAAGGAAGGAAAAAAAACAAGCGACGTGCGACTAACTAAGTATCCCTGTACAAAATTCTCAAATTCATCTGCGATTATCAGATAAAAATCAGCCACGATTTCAGCACGAACTGGACTCGATTGCATACCTAGTATTGAACATCGATATAGGGCATCTGAGGGGGCGCAGGTGCAAGATCTCCGAGATAGTCCAGAACGACTTTAGGTTTCTTGTATCCCGCCCTAGAAAATGGCGAAGCATACTTCCTAACCTCCCCGGGAACCCTCTGCCACGCCTTCGAAACCGTCATCCAGCCACGAGCCACAGAAACAGTTTCACCGTCTTCAACGAAATCATCATCAGCAACTACAATCTCCTCCCACTCCTCCTCACCCGCCCCGCCCGGCGTGCTCTCAGTGGGCAGGGCTCCTAAGAGCCTGCAATACCGTCAGATGACGTCCTCATCGGAGTAGAACTCGTCGTCGTCGTCTTCATCAACCGATGTAAGGTTGTTGAAGTCAACCTTGTATCGAAGCAAGCCACCTATACCACCAAAACCCTTGACGAATTGGGCTCCCTCTTGTGAACGGTTGGTCACGAACTCGAGCGCTGCTCCAAAATCTTTGTATTTCTCTGCAAACCATTCGAGAAGGGCTTGAGGTTCTTCGGCCTGCTCCATCTCGAGTCCAGTCGATTTGTCTATAAACTTTTCGCGGTCCTTCTGCTGATCTTTGTATGCGTGGATGATGATCTCCTCTGTTGCACAAGTGAGATAGTGCAAGCTTAAAAATGGAGAGACCCACCTCCTGCAGCGTTGCGGAGAATGTAACGCGTAATATCAAGATTCTCCCAGACAATCAGAGTCTCAACAGCACCAAGTTCGAGCGCCTTCAAGGTGTCGTCGATTCCAAAGCAGTACCTTCCAGTGTCTTGACTGATTTCATCAAAGTACTTTTGTATAAGACGTTTCT
Organism: Laccaria bicolor S238N-H82; assembly: GCF_000143565.1. Lineage (NCBI taxonomy): Eukaryota > Fungi > Basidiomycota > Agaricomycetes > Agaricales > Hydnangiaceae > Laccaria > Laccaria bicolor. The sequence continues at coordinate 1,332,757 of NW_001889877.1, forward strand.
CTTGAACAAATTTGACGTTGGCAAGCGATTCAGCGGCAAGTTCGATTGCCTGGCCAACGAATTAAGGCGGATGTTCCACAGACCAGATCAATTGACGCCCATACCTGATTAAAACCATTCTCGCCACCATAACTTACATCAACGACTTTGATAATTTTAGCAGCAAGTCTCTGATCGAACATGTCGCTCTGACTGAGCTCAGTTTTGAAGTCCGCACTGCCGGCGAGAACCAGACCAGTCACGTTGACCTTGTCGTTGGTGATGAAATGTTGAACGGCCAGCTCAGCAACCTTTCGGACGTAATTATGGCGTTTTTCGTCACGAAGACGGGAGAAACGAAGGGCAGACTGTCCACCACGTCCATGCTTCTTCGGAAGATCGACGGTGAACTTGTGGGTCACTTCACGGGTGTTACCGGCGAGCACTCCGAAAAGAGTACCGTTACCATCCATGACGATGAAACCGAAGCGGGAGTCAGATTCCAAAAGTTCGGACAGCGCCTCTGTGTGAAATTTGTTGTCGCAGAGATAAAGCGAGCTGAAGATATCGCTCAGATCAAGAGTAAAAGCAGAGGGAGTCGCATGCGTACGTGTTGATGGGTTTGTGGGGCTCAAAATCGAATGAAACCTTCTTCTCTTTTCCTTCGTCCGTGAGAATGGTTCCAACGAACAGCACGAGACCATTGGGCGGTACACGATTATATAGCTTCAGACGCTGCTGCGTACTGGTAATGGCGGCCAGCACGGACAGACGATTGACTCGGGATTTAATATTTGAAGCAGTACCATATTCTTGAGTTAACATGGCAGAGGCACGTGAGATCTGATCCTATAAAAAGGATTAGCGATGTCGGTGAAGAGAAAACAATGGGAAGTCACCTTTGGGGGGATTATAAGACTGATCATGGAAGTGCCAGCTCTGGAGGTCGATTAGCCATGCATTGACCAGTACGTCTTGAAAAGATTATACCCTCTGGCGGAATCAAGGCTCTTAATGAGCTTTTTAACCTTCCACATCTGTATGTTCTGCTCCGCGGCGTCCTGACTCATGATGGGCGACGATTGCTGGTCGTACCAAGCGGTGGGGCGGGGGAAAGATGGTGATGGACTTTGAACAAGATCGATTTTAAGCACGAGGCCAAAGCTTTTTCTGTTTGCACTTGTGTTTCTCGATCTTAAACATGGACTCTGTCAGAAAACGCAAGCTCGACTCCACAAACGACAATGACTCGGGCAAAAAGCCCAGAATGACTGAAGGACCCGCCTCCGCTGGCCCGAGCGCGGTTCCTACGGTTCAATTCGCTGAAACAGCTGAAGCAAGTGTGGTAGCGGAGTTGGCTTCGGTGAAAGGGAAAGGAAAGGCGGAAGAAAACGCGCCGGGTCGCGCGATCTCAAACATGGACTCTGTCAGGAAACGCACAAACGACAATGACTCGGGCAAGAGAACCAAAATGACTGAAGTGCCCGCCTCCGCTGGCCCAAGCGTGGTTCCTGAGGTTCAACTCGAAACAAGTGCGGCAGCGAAAGGCAAGACGAAAGAAATTGTAGCGAACGCGCCGGATCGCGCGTCAAGACCGAGAATCAACAAGCTCGCGCCACCACGCCCATTCCCAACGGTACCGAAGTCTGTATCTGCCACTGGCCCGCGTTCAGCACACAAAGAGGGCAAGAACTTTCTCTGTCTGTCTCGTAAAACCTCGTTGGGTACTTATATGCGCAGATGTAAAGATGTGATTATCAAAGACGGGTACGCTATCACCTATTTACCACCTCGCCCCGCATTCAATTACTTTTCAGATATAAAACTCTTCATCTGAGTGCGATGGGAGCTGCGATACCCCTTCTTCTCCAGCTTACATGTGCCCTGCCTCCTATTCTCCCCTTTCCCAAAGACGAGATACATACGGAAGTGATAACTGGAACGGTCAATGTTCAGGACGAGGTCATACCCGAGGACGATGAGGAGGACATCACTTATCAGACGCGAGGAAAGTCTACCGTCAAGGTCATATTTAGGATCGGTGATGGCGAATTTGAAGGCGACCGCACTGGTCCACTCCGGAAATATAGTAAGGGTGGAGGAGGAAAGAATAAAAATGGGAGTGGCGGGAAAGATAATGACGTAGGAAAGCAAAAGGATCAAGGATCGTCTGCAGTGGTATTCCAGGAGCCCGAACAAGAAGATTTTATGGACATGCTATGAGGAGGTTGGCATATATGACTTCCTTCAATCTTCAAGGGAGACGTCGACGTGTGTATTCTTTTTATCCATAAACTTTGAAATACTTGAACAATACAATATACATTTTATATTCCTTTCAGAGCTCTGCGTTACTTGGTCAAGCCGCTTTCCTTCCTCCTAATTTCTGGTTCCAAGGGAAACCGCTGGCTCTCTGGGCTAAGCGAGTACAGCCTTGTCCAGATCGGTTCCAAAGGCTTGGGAGTCCTCCAGGCGAATTCATCGTTACGCAACCATAGACGGATGAGGTGCCTCCTGGAGAGGAGTAAACAATTCTTCTCATGACGGTGTATCGTAGGCGAAACTCACGTCTTTTCCGCACTATCCTTGAACGAATCTCTCGCATGCAACAATCCCATGCTATTGATGTACTGAATATCACCTTTCTGGAAATTCAGCCCAAGAGAATATTTCTCCGCTAGGAAATGCACTGCGTCCAAGGCTTCCGCTTGAGCCTCAGTAATCGGAGGAATATTCTGACTCCGTTTCTGCTGCCCGTATCCCGTAAAATGTCTTCGTGAATATTGAATTATTACGTGGCCGTCCTCGTAGTACAGAACTGGTCGAGTTGTATATCCCGGATCACCTCCAAAACTAATTTTTACAACTTTGAGAATAAAACTCAGCGCGACATTTGATGAAAACACGAACCTATCAAGGGGCCACAGCTCGCTTAGGGTATGAATCAAGTCCGGGCGCGTCGCCGCCAACTCATTGTACACGCGCGCCCCACTGCTGATTCTAGAAGTACCGCCCTCTTCTGCCGTCGCCAGCGCCATCAAGGCGATCAAGTCCCCGACATCGGTGTGGAAGACTTGCTTATCCGTGGTATACGCCGAGTTTCCGATGCCTCCCTTCTCATGAGCATGGCTGACTGTAAGGTCCTTGATATGAGCGAGCACGGCCCCAGTTCCATCTTGCTTTCCTCGCGCAGATCCGACATGGGAGGATATCCCTGAGCTGTTGTGAGTATGTGTTTGACTCTCGCTAAGCGACGGAGATGGGACGGTACGCACCAGCGTAGATTATAGCCAGGTCCGCGGGTGAGTATTGATCGATTGGGATGGTTCGTAGAACGAAGAAACCACGCCCAGAGTACAGTTCCTGCGCAAGACCTCGTAGTTCTTTACTCAAGGTGGGAAGCGGGAAAGTATCCCTGCCGACATGCCCCATCTCAACGTTCAGGCCTATATAATCAGACTAGTGAGCAGTTTCATTCAGGTATGTGATATGATCCCGACCTTTGAAATGTACCAGAGCGTCGTCGATTTCTTTCAACTCCGATGGAGTGAGGTTATACACCCATTGGTCCTCATTTTTCCAATCTTTTCCTTCCCATACGATAGGGCTTTCCACTTGCTGAGGATATCCAGGCGGGAGGGCAGTGGATGGTAAGCTTGGATCCTCGGCCAACCTTCTCGCTGTGCGTGCGCGAAATTTCGTTTCATCAGGGTGATATGCAATATCTGGTTGGGTGGCGGCCGATATAGTCATGATTTGTTTCTAGGCAAGAATTCAGGTGATCATGATGTCATGCGACGTTCGTATGTGAATCGAATCCAAGCATAACAGTGTTCCACCATATGCAGGCCTTGCCATGAAATGCTCAGGAGTGTGAAAATCTTATGCCCGTCAGATTCGAGGGGGTATAGATTCAGACTACATTTCCGCTGAGAACAAGGGTATTTTCGAAAAAGAAAACAAACAAACAAAAAAGTTAAACCAATATGGTGCCCGTCAATCTCACATCCCTGATTGACGCGCCAACGTGTACAGTAAAAGTTCCAGTAGGACGCACGTACACCTGACTGGGGGTATCCCAAACGCTTGAAAAAAAATCAACAATCAGCAACTCCCACCACAGTAGCAGCCTGAGTGCATACCTCATATCTCTCCGACTGAGATTGAACGAAACACTAGAACTCGCACCAACATCCAACTCAACCTCCTCAAAGCCTCTCAACACCCTCTTCGGTTCCCCCGCACTCGACGGGTATGCAAGGTACAGCTGTGGTTTCTCATATCCCGCAAACACACCCGTGTTGGTCACGGTGAACTTTATCAATCGTGAGTCATCTCCTGAAGAGGCGATGGACAGCCCAGAGTACGAAAACGTCGTGTAGGAAAGTCCGAATCCAAATTCGAAGCGCGGCATTATGTTCTGGTCATCCATGTACCGGTAATCAAGAAGAAGCTTCTCCTTGTATTCAATCTGTCAGATATTCATGAATATTCGTCAAGAAAAGAGCAGAAAGAATGGTACCGTTGGAAACCCAAGGCTGTTGTAGACGATGGAAGTCGCATAAGCAGCTTCATTCTGGCCAAAAAGTCATTTTGGGTGCTAAGATGGAGAGCGCAAGTACTTTCATCTGCAATGCTGAATGGTAATCTTCCGCTCGGGTTGTATTTTCCATACATAACATCGACGATCGAAGGTCCGGTCTGCTCTCCTGGGGCCCCTGCATAGATAATAGCGGTGACGTTCGGGTGAGTACTCCAAGGCATGTACACAGGTCCCACAGAATGCACAATGACGATAGTGTTGTTGCAGACCGCTGCTACTTGCTCAACCTGGCATCACAAACCAGTTAACGAGAGAAAATCTCGCGGCCGTGTTTGACTGACCAGCCTGCCGCCACTCCACCACAAATCAAGGTCATTTCTATCGCCCATGTTGCCCACCACAACATCATAGAAACCTAGTTCACCACTCATACTAAGTAACCGTCAAAAACCATGCGTTTCCAGGCGAGACGAGACATACGCATTTACAAAGACGAATGCCACATCCTTGGCCCTTGCAGCATTGACTCCATCTTTCAAGTTGTTCGACAGTGACGATGTAATTGTCGCCGAGGAACCCACAAAGGAAGTTATTGCAGTGATAGGAGGAATGATAAATTGAAGGGAATTCGATCCCGAGCCCCATCTATCGGAAACAACGATCAATATAATGGCGAAATGTAAAAATAAAAAGAGCTCACCCGATGGACATCGTGCCATCATTACATTCGTTTAGGTCATTACAGTTGAGATTCGGGATCTTGGCATCTTGCCCAACCACAGCAATCGTCTTTATCATCGATTGCGCAAGTGGTAGACCTCGGATTGTTGTTCCGCTGGGAGTACCAGTCGTCGTCGTGCGGTTGTTTTTCAGCAAGACGGCTGAAGCGGATGCGATCTCACGAACGAGGTTCGTATGTGCATCGGTTCTTACGTTAACATTCAAATTCCGAGGTCCGGAGCCGTCGCTCTTCTGGGCATCGAAATTGACGGGGGGATAGCCCTACAACACTTTAGTATCAGTGAGACTGCTGGGATATTGGCGCGCAAACTTACAGAATCTTGACCAAGATGATACCAAGGAGCGAGTATTCTGGCGACCATCTGGCTGAGCCTCTGCGGAATAAATATTGAACGAGAACATCTGAATAGTCAAGAAAGCCAAACATCAGTAGAAACCGAGCCACTCTTGACAGCAGACTCCAAGCCCCCACTGAAAGACTCCTCCACCTCAAAGTAAAATTGAGTACTGCTGACTTTGGGAAACATGAAATGGACATACCGACGACTATATAGTCTCCAGGTTGCTCCATGTCTACTCCGGCATTTGCGTTATCGCTGGCAGCATCGTGTGTCGCTCCCCAGTCGCTCACAACATACCCTGGGCACGATAAGAGACGAGATCAAAATAACATGTAACATGAGTACCATTAAATCCATTCACCCGCAATAGCCCATTCGACCCAAGGATCCCGGCGTTATGACATGAAGAAGTTTCGTTGAAGCGGTTGTATGCGCACATAACAGAAGCAACGTCGGCCTGAGAAGTGATGTAAGGCTTCTGCTGCTATGGCAATGCGTACGCCTACCTCGATACTTCGAAGGAAGGGATAAAAGTATATTTCATGAAGAGTCCTATCGTCAATATTCGAGGTGTAGCCAAAGCGCCAGTGTTCCTGATTATTAGCAATGAAATGCTTCGCGCAAGCCTGCACGCCAACGCTCTGCACACCGATGATGGTCTCGTAGGCGCCTTCACCGTTGAGATATGGATCCGGTCCGAAACTGGGTATTTTCAATTTGAGGGGGTGAAGAGATAGGATGTTGACAACCTCACCTTTCCCAGGCACGACCAGCCTTGGGATTTCTCATCTGCAGAAACAAAGTTCTGTTCACTGTAAACCAGCTAAATAGATATGCGCACGATATCCATAGCTGGACCTAAAAACACACTGACCGAAAACATCAAAAAATGTTTCTTCAAGACGTCAATGACGAAATACTTACTGGACACCCTTTCCGCGAAATTCCTCTCCAATCGCTTGGCCTCTCGCGCGAATCAGCCGCCGGCTAAAAGTCGCGGCGGCATTGATACCTGCGGGAAATCCAGTGACATTCTTTATGAGCCGCAGTCCCGCTGGTCCGTCTTGAAAACAAATGGAGGGAATCCCAAGGCGCGGGATGGCTGTAGTATCGCCGACACAACGTCCTACGTACGTGTACAATGTTAAAGACGCGCATGGCAGCGTCGAGTGTTGGCTCACGGTTGGCGTTGAGCTGCCCTGTTCCTCGGACAACACCCAATTTTTCGGTGAGGGTCATTTGGGCGACTGCGGCATTGGCCAAAGTGAAGGACTCGTTCCAAGAGCCTGAACGCGTGGGGCATCAATGATCTGGTGAGCGCGCCTGGATAGGGAAGAAGGAGACGCACGGGTCGTGAATGCATCTGAGAAACCTACGCAGAGGGCGATAAAGACGAATATTGGGCGAATCATTACGTGTAAAAACCTAAAGCAAACTCTCATGGGCCCAGTTAGTTATATTCAGAAAAACAGAGCCCCGAAGTCCGCAACCACAGTACCGCCGAGCGGAGGATGGACAATAGGAACTATTTCGGGAAATAAAAGCACGCGTGCGTGTTTCAAGAAGCACCGGACGGCCAAGGGAAAACATTGAAGGTGACAAGCGCAGCACCAGCGGATTGACAGTTAAGTGCACAGCACATGACGGAACGCTTCTTCAACTTGCATGGATGTTCTTGGGTGTAGGGTGCATGAGGCTGAAGAAATGCTGGATGCTAGATAGATATCTTCAGCGTGACCTTTGTTGAACAAGACGCGGCAGTCATCTGGCAAGTCACAAGAGAGGGAACACAAGTTGCATTGTAGAAGACTATACCAAATGCAATCGCTTGGTGTTGATTGGCAGACGCGACATGATCGAAAGCGGCAACCAGGAAAAAATCATCAAAAATAATAATTGAAAATATATCCAGCAACTTCGCACCCTTGAAAGGGCTACTCCTCTTTCTCCTCGTCCTCCTCGCCCTCTTTCGTTTCTTCCTCGTCCTTCTCTGGCTCTTTTGCGCCCTCAGTCTCCCCTTCAGCTTGCTTACTACCCATAACAGTAGCATTGATACTAATTCGCAGCATCAGCCATAGTGAATAAACTTGTTCACAATGAATACGCACTTGAGCATGACATGCACTTTCTCTTTTCCATGTTCACCCGTCTCGGATCCCTGCAATTCAACGGTGATACGCTTGCTCCCCTTCCAGCCATAGCTACCAGTAGAGAACGTGCTTGGGACCAGCGTCAGCGTCCCTATGAGCCCAACGTCCTCTGGGGCTACCGTATCCGCATCCTCCGTTGTAACAATGCTTGGGGGTGTGTGAGTGATGTTCACATGGAGGGGCAAGGCCTTGGCTTTGAAAGCGGATGCTGGGATTGCAGCCTGCGTGTGGCATTGAGAGTGAGTGAACGTGAAACATGTTGTATGTCGACTGGGCACATACCTTTGCGCCTTTCTTCGCGCCACCCTTTTTGCCTTTGCCTTTCGGTGAGCTGCTCGTCTTCGCCGCTTTGGAGACGCGTTCTGTAGAGCCGGCCTCTTCAGCTGCACGTTTAGTTCCTGGGTGGCATAACTCGTCAGCAACAAGAATTGCTCTCCAGGAGAATATTGTCGTACCAGCCATTGTTCAATAGGTTGTGATGGTGGTGAGGAAAGGAAATGTGAGTGGTTTGAATTGAACGGTGGATATTTATTGTGATTCGCGCGGTGGCCTGCTATGCAACGGTTGTGGAGTGACCCTGGTGGCCAAAAATGACGTCACGCGACTTTTATAATATTACAGGTCAAAATCAAAGTCCGAGTCCGAGTCGTTGCCTTTCTTCTTTTCCGGTCCTCTAATATTTCTCTTACTTCTCCCATTCGTCGCAGTCGTTGCTGAGCGCATTCTTGACGACGGATCATAGTCCTCTTCCTCCGCACTATCCTCGTCGTCGTCTGGTCGACGCTCGGCTGGCCGCGAGACCTCTGGGATGTCCAGTGCCCCGGTCACTAGAAGGATTGCTTCGAGTTCTTTGTAGCGTAGGATGAGACGTGTGGGTGTGGTGGTCAATGACATGGACACATACCTTCCTGACGTCGTTCACGGTCTGCGCCCCACGCGACGATCTGATTCCGTATATCCCCTTTCCTGTATACGATTAACATAGGCACCCGAGTATCAGGTAGGTTTGGAATGCATTTATCCCCGATGATAGAAACGAATTTTGTGCGAGGGTATTTTGTCGCTAGAGCACGAATGTGTTGAAATGTGCGATCGCTTCTTGGTATCCTGTATCCAGCCTTTCATTCAGCACATGCGTTTCGTAGAAATCTAAAGGGTGCAACCCACCCATCTTTATACAAGAAACACACAACCCCAGTGCCCTTCTCGTTATCATCATCCTCCTCGTCGACATTGCTAGCCTCTGTGACTTCCCGAGTGTAGTCTTCCCTGCCGATCGGATACACGCGTCCAAATCTACCCTTCTTATCTTCTTTCCGTTCATCGGCTAGGCGCTGTTTTCGGTACGCAGCGATTATACGTTCGGTCTCATCGTCTGGGGCATCCTCGCTGAATTCCTGGAGTTCAGAAGATGTAAAGTCGTTCAAGAGATCATCGAATGTGGGTGAGGGTGGTGGAGATGGAGAGGGCGGCGTCGGTTCTCGTGGTGGGAGGATGCCGTGTTTCCGAAGGGCATCGTTGCTGTTCAGGGGCGTTGAGTCTAATAATGAGACGTGAGCCGGAATGGACTTACAATTCGGTATCTTCGTTGGGGTTGATAGACATGATGAAAGCAAATTAGGAAGTGGGGGTTTTGGTTTTGGTTTTCAATGACATCGTCGGACGCAGTCACAACGTTATCTAACCCAGTCAACTGCGCTCAAACAAGGCAGTACTTCAGAGAATCCGACCTCGTCGTATCCCTTACCAACTGCTGCGCGACGTAAAGCATAACATTGCAACAGCGTACTACTGCCCGACAATATACAGACAGCAGATAAACATCACAACAGTGTAGAAATCCTCCCTGATGCTATCACTCGCTATAAATTCATATACCACCCCGTCAAACTATGAGCTCCTGGATCTCTCAACTCCAGAGCTATCCTCTCCAACGGACGTCCTAGTCAAAGTTCATGCAGCAAGCATCAATCCCGGCGACGTCAAAACGGCTGCAGGCGCAACGAGGGTCATGATGCCCCTTACTTTTCCATATAAACTCGGATTGGATCTGAGCGGGACAGTCGTGCGCGTTGGGGAAGCAGTCACCGAGTTTGCTGAGGGCGACGAGGTATTTGGGATGCTGCCTTTAACAACACGAGGTGGTACGTATCTTGATCTTCTTCCTTTTGCGTTGCCCAAGTTTCGTTTCCTTAGGTTCCGTGGCGGAATATGCCTTGATATCCTCAACAAGGCTCGTACATAAACCAACGTCCATTTCGCACACCGAAGCAGCTTCCCTTCCTTGTGTTGCCGTCACCGCTTTACAATCCCTCGAAAGGGCTAACACCGTCATCGAAGGGGGCCTGTCCGGAAAAACAGTCTTCATCCCGGCTGGTCTGAGCGGGACGGGCTCCATCGCAGTTCAACTAGCCAAGCGGGTATATGGTGCAGGGAAAGTGATTACCACCGTATCAACGTCGAAGATCGGTAAGGTGGACGAATTTCTGGGCGCCGGTGTTGTCGATCAAGTGATTGACTATACGAAGGAGGACGTCTTGAAGCTTGTGGAGAAAGGTAGCGTAGATTTTTTCTATGATACTGCGGGGGCGAGCATGCAGTACATCTCGGTGATGAAGAAGGGCGGGTTAATTATTTCGATCACGACGATGCCTTCGGGAAAAGAGGTCGCCAAACTTATGCCTGACGCGCCGTATAGCATTCTCCGCGTGCTTGATGTCTTGGACTGGGTTAATCGATGGAGAGTTTGGTGGTGGGGTGCTCGGTTAGAAGCTCGGGTGGAGACGGTGGACACAAGTGGTGTTGCTCGAGTATCGCAGCTGGTTGAGGAAGGCAAAGTTAAGGCTGTTGTTGGTCGGACCGCGGATCTGAATGATTTGCAGGGGATAAAGGACGCTTGTGCAGAGATAAAGGCGGGCAAAGGAGGCCTAGGCAAATTTGTCGTCGTTATGAGTGAAGGATAGATTCACGCGTGATTTGTACCTCTATACTAGACCACTCTTACACTCACTTCAACGGCAGGCCTCATGGCTAACGTTACTCTAACCTGCCAACAACTGGAAACTCTGTTACCACGTCGGTATCAGGAGGAAGTTTTTGCACGAGCACAGAAAGGTCTCTCACACTGGCACATCCTTTTTCACTTCCCTCCGATTAAAACTATCGCCAGGGAACATCATCGCGGCTCTCAACACAGGTTCAGGAAAGACCCTAATCAGTCTCCTTCTCATCAAATGGACAATAGCCAAGGAACAGTCAAAGGGAAAGGTTATCATCTTCTTGGTCCCGAAAGTAACGCTCGTGGAGCAACAGAGCCTTTACATTGATAAGAACACTCCTGATAGCATTCGGGTTATGAAACTCCACGGCGCTTTGGATATTAACTTGGGCGACAGAGCAGGTTGGAAGAAGCGATTCGAGGAACATGAAGTGCTCGTCATGACTGGTAGCTTGTCATTCGCCCCGTATCATTGAACGCCGTCCTCATATGACCTTACATAGCTCAGATCTTCCTCAACATATTGACGCATTCAGTGTGGAGCATCGACAAAGTTTCACTGATGATCTTTGACGAATGTCACCATGCGAGGAAGAATCATCCGTACAATGGGATCATGCGCGAATATTTTCACGTCCCTTCCTCGCGAAGACCAAAGATTTTTGGAATGACTGCCTCTCCTATCTGGAACATAAAAGATCCGGCGGGATCTTTGGCGACCCTCGAGCAAAACATGGATGCCAAGGTGATTGGCGTTCGAGATCATATCGAGGAATTGGTGGATCATTCTCCAAAGCCTATCGAGGTCAGTGCTTATCCTTATCTATCCATCTCATGACGACAACGCTGTGCATAGATTATAGAAGAATATCCATCGCCCCCAGAAGAGTACGACTATCTTTTCCCTACAATCTATATGTGCCTTCAAATATTCGAGAAGACACTCTGGGATCAATTAGACATTCCGTGGAGTAAAATAGAAATGCGGTATTTTTCTACTCTTCATAACCTGGGCCCATACTGCGCTTCCCTTTTCCTTTACCTGGAGATCCAGCATCACCTCACCAACCTGTTCGCCGAATGCCAAAAGTATTTATACCCAGTCGATGGGGACATGGCCATCGACCTTCCCTCATCCACACCAGCAAAGCGGATTCCTCTCGAAATTTTCGACATAGATGACATCGTCTCGGACTTCCGATCGTTTTTCTCTTCTGTTGATTGCCCAGCACAGATCCCAATACCCATTCAACTAGCCTGGTGTTCTCCAAAGGTTGACAGCCTCGTCAAGGTCCTACTCAAATATAACTCTCCCACGTTCCAAGGCATTATCTTCGTAGAGCAACGCCAAGTTGCCTTAACTCTTGGCAGACTTCTTGAAGCTGTCCCCGAGCTGCAGGGCACCATCCGCTGTGCTCATCTCGTTGGTCAGGGCGTCAACAGTGAGGGCGTTTCAAGGCATTCTGATCGCTATCAAGGCGACGCTGTGAAACTCTTTCGTGATAAGGAGATTAATATATGTATGTTTCTTCTCATTGTCGCATGACCTAGCTCGACGATTGACGACATGATTTGTCAAGTAATCGCAACCTCGGTTGCAGAGGAGGGTCTTGATTTTCCTGCAAGTCACATAGTCGTAACTCTAAGCGTGTATCCTGACGTCTTATTCAACCAGGCTTGCGATCTTGTAGTCCGATTCGACCCCTTTCAGCATCTAGTCGGGTATGTTCAATCCCGTGGGAGGGCCAGGAACAAAGCCTCGACATTCATCATAATGATTCAGAAAGACGACTTGGCGCAGCTCACTCGGTACAAAGCTCTCCAGGAAGGGGAGCCGGAAATTAACAGGGCTTATCAAACGAGACATCTCAACACAGACGATGATCTCGATGATGATGAGGATGATGACATAAATGACCTGGTGGATCTAGCGGAGCGCGAACGTTATGTCGTTCCGTCAACCGGGGCCATTCTCTCTTACGATAACGCCATCAATCTCATTCACCATCTATGTGCACTCATCCCTCGTGATGCCTTCACGCCCCCTCATCAGCCCACATTCACTGGTTATTTTCAGTCCACGATGCGTTTGCCGCCCAGCTTACCCCTTCCACCACGTCATTTGAGTTATCTTGGCCCTCCTAAACGATCGAAGAAGGAAGCCAAGCGTGCCGTTGCTTTTTGTGCGGTAAAGCGGCTTTGCAAGCTCGATGTTTTTGACGACTATTTGCTGCCCATTTCGAGTCAAGTTCATGAGGAGGATAAGCAGCGGGTGATCCGTGTTCGCGATGTCCCTGCAATTATGACGGTGTCCGTTAGGGATCCTTGGTGTATGGGAACCAAACTCTGGATCCATCCCATCTTGATCGGTGGATGTCAGGTTGCTGGACTGGTAACTGGAACCAAGTTGCCCCCGGTTGACGTATTGGCTGCTTCGTCTCATGTTCGAACTGGATTGGCTGAGCTTGTCTTCCATGAAGATTCGGAATTTGAGGAAAGAAAGATCATGCATGACTTTACGAAGCTGGGTATCTATTACCGCATCACGTCAAGCCCCTTCGTCTCTGCTACGAGTCTTTTTATTATCCCCCTTACAAGCGATAATCAGCCTGATTTTCACACCATGGCTCGCTTAGTGGATGACCCTTGGGGCCGTGAGGATTGGGATTCTGTTACCGAGGATGATTATGACCGAAGAGTCATAATGAGCACCTATGAAAAGGGTCGCACGTATCTCCTCAAAAAGATTCGCGAGGACTTGTCCCCCATGTCTGTCCCACCTCGCGACTCATTACAGGCTGCTTTTCCGACGTACCACGAATACTTTGTCAGCAAATGGACAAGGAAGCGCAAGGTCATAGTTCCAGTCAATGGACCACTGTTGGAGGCGGCTATCCACCCAAAGAGCCATTTAGGCTCTTACTCCCTTTACCCAACAAGTGTTGATACCATTGCTGCTTCCTCAAACGTACAAGTTCGCCTGCTTCCTCAAGGCTGTACTCGCTGGATAGATTTGTCCTTTGACCTCTGTCGCGCTTTCGAAGCCCTTCCTGTCATCTGCCGTCGCATCACCGATGTTTATCGGATCCAATGTGGGCGGTTTGACCTTGGTCTTCCACTCATCACCGAGAATCTGCTTATCGAGGCGTTCACGCTCCCATCGTCCAAGCCTAGTTGTAATAATCAGCGGATGGAGACTCTGGGCGATGCAGTCCTTCAACTTTGTACCACGGTTCACCTGCTCAATGCATATCCCAATCGGCACGAGGGGCAGCTGACTGATCTGCGGCAACAGTTTGTCTCTAATAATTACCTTCTTTCCCGGGCCAAGGACGTTGGTTTAGAACACTTCCTGACTAGTGAAGTTGAGACCGTCCATAAATGGAGGTATACCTTGCCTGATGATGGTAATGCTGAGGGGTTAAGGGATCCACCAAAGCGATATGCGGAGAGGGAGTATCCTCGTCGAAGTTTACAGGATTGCATGGAAGCAGTATTGGGTGCGAGCTTCTTGACTGGTGGCATTTCTATGGCTTTGGCAACAGGAACGGCTTTGGGGCTAGCGTTTGGAGGCCCACACCCTTGGTGGAGGCGATATCCGCCAAGCGCTCTACCCACAGCCGTCTCTGCATTGTTTGAAGGTTTGGAAACGAGTCTTGGGTATAAGTTTCATCACAATCATCTCATCCTTGAAGCTGTCACTCACCCTTCTTTTACATCTTCTTCTGGTGGCCCTTCATACCAGAGATTGGAGTTTTTGGGTGATGGTAAGTCGGTCCATTATGCTCAAGCTATTTTCTTACTAACATTTCTAAGCACTGTTGGATCTCGTGGTCATCAAGTACCTTTACGACAAATTTCCTTCTGCGACGTCTCATGAGCTTGCATTTCCTCGCACTAGAACCATATGTGCCCAAACTCTTGCGCATGTGGCTGTCAAACGCTTAGGCCTTCATAACGTCATGCTGGTAAACTGTCCAGCACTTACGATGGCCATCAACGGTTATGTTCCCATGTTGAAAGCGGCATCGAGCGAGGAGATCGTCAACAAGGGTTGGAAGTACGATCCTCCAAAGGCCCTCAGTGACGTGTTCGAAAGTGTCATGGGAGCTATATTCGTTGACACGGGATATGACTACGACAAGACTGCATCCGTGATTGAATACGTTATGGAGGATGTCCTTTCCGTCCTTTCGCCGTCTCTTACAAAAGATCCTGTCTCCGACCTTTTGGAATGGGCCGGAAAAGCTGGTTGTATGAAAGTAGTTTTCGGGTGAGTTTAGTCTTCGTCTTCTGTCGCTTTTTTTTTTTCAGACTGCTTCGTGAACAGCAGAAAGGTGAAATCGACGGGAAAACTCCAGGCTGAGGGGGTCACGGTTTCTGTACACGGGAACATCATGATTGGACCCATCGTTTCTACTAGCCTGCCTGTTGCGAAGTATGCTGCGGCAGAAAGGGCGATGGCGATGCTCAGGGATGGGGAGACAGACAAGTCATTAGCCCACTTGTGCGATTGTGGGAAGCACATGGAAATCGACAGCACCGGACCGGCGTTGGTGGAGGATGGAGCAAAGTTGGACGCTGTGTTTGATGAAGCGCTGGATGCGGAGGAGGCAGCTGAGGTTGATCACATCATGACCACGGAACTCTCATGACAAGCACCACTCGTTTTGTCGCGTGATGACTGACCACGATGGCCTAGAAATTTGCTAGCCCATCAGGATCAGTCATGGCTCGCCAAAACGCAAGAATTATCGAGGACATTTGGAGGACATTCACGTTACGTAGTTGAAGGATATAAAGTATGGACACCCACTTTCTCACGCATAGGCCTTTGTCTGGTCATGTATGTAACCTGATGTAACCCAAATGTAACCCCAAAGCCAACCCAAAATCCTCTTTCAACTTGCTCAGAACCCATTTTTATATGTCAGCAGTGGCGACGTCTACGTTCCTTAACTCGGTCAAGGCTTTCTACCCGACTCGAAAAGGTGTTGGCACTGGTCTGCTCCTGTCAACTTGACATCCTCCCGCTTTAATGTGATATTTCACACCAACAGTGGTGAATCCTTGGTACATCGTCGCTGCGGTCGCATTCAGTGCAAGTAACAAACCGGAGGGTGTATCCGAAGTATTCCGATATGTGCTGCAAGAGCTTCCACTGGCCAGTCAATTGGCGGACCGTCGCATGATTGCTGGCAAACTGCGGGAAGCAATCTTCAAGTCAGGATTGATCAGTGGATACCCTAAGGTGAAGAATCACGAATAGAGTGTCGATGTAATCCAATGTGCCCGAGAAGGCAATCAACAGTTTGAAAGCTTTACACGAGGCAACTCCAGAGGAACTTCGCGAAACGAAAATACAGAGGTGTGTCCCTACGTACATATCTTGTCGCGTCCCTTATTGCTGTGAGTCTGTTCTAAGAGATACAGGGCTTTCCTTGACCGAGTACGAGAAACGGGGAGATGTTTTCTGGAGGTCTGTTTACGGCGATACCGCCGATAACATTCAGGTTATGCTGAATTCCATTTATCCAGACATGGGTAAGTCAGGCCGTCTCATCTTTTTGGTACTTGCCATCTTATCATTAGCCAGGCTGGTTTTCTAAGACGATTGGGTATGGCATCACATATAGCAACTTCGAAATCTTGTCGCCGTTGGAGACGTCATACGCTCTGGTTGCATCATTGATTGCCGGAGACACACCCCAGCAGATTGCGTGGCATCTAGATGGTGCACGAAGAGGCGGGGCCACATTGGAGGAAGCTCAAGCAGTACGCAAGATCGCAATGGAGGTTGCATCTCATGCTGGTGTTCGTTGGCAGGAAGGTGTGCCGGAAATTGTCAGTTGAATCATGTTGATTTGGGGCGCCACGACAAGACATATTGATCGCGTAGCTTCACGGCTGCTCTCGATCAATCTGCGCAGACCGGGGAGCTGGCCTCGATGAATGGAATCTCGTCGGACGATAATACCAATTTAGCTTCCGAATTCCTTCTGACTCGATCTATGTTGATCTTCCACCAAATATATACTCTCGATTTTCTCACCGAAGCGGTTCCAATTTTGACGCCTCGGAGATGGATAAATCTCTATCATGATTATGGGGTTAATCTGCTGATCAAGTCCTCTCCAGAAATGTACATTCTGCGAGTCTTTCCTCCCGGACATTGCCCGCGAAACAGTGTACAACGGTTTCGATGTTATTTTTTCTTCTGATTGTGACCAGATATCTCTCCAACGGCGACTTCTTCAGCGAACATAAATAAAAAATCAAGAGCCTTATTTTTCCCCACTCCACAAACCAAATGCTCCCAACTCTCGATCGGAAGCAACATTGACGCCAATACCATACAGAAACCCACCGCGTCTATCTGGGCATCCGAAAGGCACAGAGATTCTTATCGTCGAAACCGTCTTGGAGGCCCAAGAGAGGCAAAGGCGAAACGTTGGAGCAGTGACTGGGTGGCGATTTTTTTTGTCGACAGCGTAAACTAGGTAAGGGCCTCAAAAGGTGACAGCTTCACATCATTCCCTTCCCTTCTGTTCATGAGTATCATGGGCTGCCAGAGCACGACGCGTTACGCGTTGTTTGATCCGGAGGTGTAAAGCAAACAAACGGCAGAAATCAATGGGAGGGAAGCGTCAAGGTCTGTTGTCGTTAATTATATAGTAAGTACGCGTTTTATATGGTTCCATTTCACGCGAATACCTTTCTAGATGCTGGCTAATTCGGCTTGTGTTCTTCATGGAAATTTTATGTTTACCACCGCGTACAAGGGTCTCTCTTGCATTTTGATAACTGCAACACGCTTCGCCTCGTATTTCGGACCATTTCTTTACCTCCCCTTGATTAGCGACGCTTTGCGGGTTCGATACCATGCTTTCATTATTTTCCTGTTAATGAGGTTGTGGTGTATTTGTTCATGGCCATACACGTGATGAAGCACCCTTAGAGGCTTTTACACTGTCTTGCCCCCGTATTTTCTTGCAACAATCCTCCTTGCAGGCTTCAGAACGCCTGGTCAGATTTTATGGAGGGATCCAGCACTCCAGAAGCCAATGGAGCCTCTATCTCAGCTGCGATAGCCTCTATTCTTGGTGTGAAGGGCTTGCGCTTTCGTCCTCATGGTTCAAGTCAAAAGGCGCACGTTGTCTTGCGACGCGTCGTAGAGGAGGACGACTCCAGTGACGACGGAAGTGTTACCCGCGTTGTTCGATTTAGCTTGTTTGCCCACAAAAGGATCGAAGTGAAGCCTGGAAAGGAGATTCTGCTCACGGTCGCGACTCAGGATGGGTCATTCAAGGATACAGCTGTCGTCTTCGAGGGCGATCTTCCCGGAGACGAGTCTGACTCAATAGAAGAGGAAGTTACACCCGCAGTCAAAGAGGAAGAGGAAGAAACGTACTACCCTCCCTTGGGGCATGCTATTCCACCAAAAATGCGTAGGGCTTGGACTAAACGAATTGAAGAAGTTATTTCCGTCGCGCGTAAGCTTTACTTTTTAACATTGTTGCGACTTGGTTTTATACATTTCTATTTAACATTATACAGCCCAACCTGCCCCACGAATTTCTGTTGGTGTTCAGGTGGAGCGCTCCTATGAATCAACATCTATCCAAGCGCGTCAAGCATACCTGTCGACATCAACTCAAACTGATTTTCTTGGGGTCTCAGTGCATACTCAAGTTGATCCTATACCAAGACCTCAATCCAGGACGGCTGATAGGAACGCTGTCCAAGTGCCCAAGGACAAATATACACAGACCGAATTTGAACGCAGCCCTTCTCCAATGGAGCTTGATTCACCAAATTCTTCGCCGCTTGTACCATCTGCTGTTATACCACTTGTCGAAGATGAATCCCTCTCCAATTTTGTGTTGCCTTCGTCGTCAAATTCATGCCATCCCATTCTCTTTTCTGCTGATAAATCTATAGTTATGAAGGACTTACAACAAAGAGATACTACCATCGATACCGTTGCTCCTTCACATGCGATACCCTCCCCTACCACTATACCGTCTTCTTTGGAGACGAGTTCCAAACGTCAACGTCAGGAAGACGAGATACACTGCATGTCCATACCTGCAATCCTCAACCCGACGCTCTCTAGCAACTCGGACTCAGCCGTACATACCGTGCCATCGGGGGCAGAGGCACCATCGAAAACAGCTGATGGGCAGACGGTATTTGTGTCGCCTCTATATCCAACTTTTGAGTCTTACTTTTCTCCGCTAGTCATCCGTTAAAGCATCGGCTCTCAAAGAAACGCATAAATTTTGTCAAACAATGAAGAATGCTGTTGCGTCCAGCAGCAAGATTGCTTCAGACCAGCCAATATCTAATCCAAATCCTCCGCCCATAATGCCCCGTGGTTTGAGGACGTTCGAGGCCCTCCAAGGCCTCAGCAGTCGCGCTCAGGAAAAATCTCCTGCTACTGTGCTACCAGGGTCGCAGTCGTCAGCTCCATCGATGGCTAAGCCTTCAGAACCTCGGGTGAATGGCGGATCGCTGCCCCCAGACCCCAAGGCCCTCGCCTACATTGTTTCTGGACCATCGACGAACCGTCTTGGCATTAAACCTTCTTCTAACTCCATGATACATCGATCTCAGCGTGCGCCACCCTCTGCACCAAAAATTCTCAAACAAGCGACGGCAGCGAAGAAGCCTGTCGTTGTTGGCACGGGTTGGTCCGCTGCAAAAACCTCCACTGGAGGATCGTCTTCAGCTTCGGTATCATCTAGTAGTTCCTCTCTTTCTTCTGTTTCCTCGTCGCCGCCTCTTCCAACTCCACCGCCAACTGCTCATGTCTCCCGAGTCGCCGTGAGGACTGCCAGTCTGTCACAGATCACAGCTTATTCTGATTCACCCTCACCACCACCACCTCCTGAAGGCGACCCTCCGCCCAAGCCACCTACACCACCACCATCAACCCCACCACCTCCGGTCAGCAAGTGGAAGCGAGTGGCACCTGACTTCACGCCTACCCCCAACAATGTAGGACCACCAGCAAAACATTTACCTCCTGCCTCTCAGCCAACACTTCCGGCTACCTCAAATCTCCCAAATTCCACGTCAGGTATGGTCAATGGCCAAAGGACTGTGTCTCAAGATGGTGGGCCGTCATCTTATCTCTCCTTGTGGTCAAATTGATGTTTATATTTCATGCTTTAGTGCCCTTGAAGGATCGCATATCTCAGGATTTCTCGACGCCGAAAGCTTTACCCACACAGACACCCGCATCCTCAAAACGTGACCTTTTAACTCGTTTATTTGACATCCCTGGGGCAACCCCTGTGCCACCGCCCGCGACTTCGACGAATACGAGTGCGAATGGGAATAAGGTGGTACCTACCGCTGGTATGTTTGGTTTTTTTTTGAATCAACAGGCTAAATTCCACACCAATACCTAGTTCCGGCGCCACTCACCCACCCCTTACCTCCAAAACCTGTTACAGCCATTCATACTGGTTCTACGTACCGAGGCACCAAACGTGATCGTCCCATTTCGCCTGAGCCCGATCGAAAGAGTCGAAGACGGAAACGAACATTCAAATGGCCAACGGTCGATAGCAACGCGACCATTTCTTTGCAAGGAGAAGGAAACCTTGGCGTGCGGACGATTGCTTTCAGTGCGGATGGGAGTCACTTTGCCTTGAGCTGTGAGTAGGCTACGATTTCTTTCACGGTTGAGGGTATATAATGGAGGTCCTCGTATGTGAAGGTGCTGATCGTACGATTCGGATATGGAACAATCGAACGCGCTCGGAGATAGCAAGACTGTCACATAACGCGCCGATCATGGCCACCATGTGGATGGATGGGGACGCGGGTGTCATCACGCTTGGAAACGATGGGATGGTTAGCAAATGGACTCGGAGCGTGAGTTCATCTCTAGCCTTGATATTGTGTTTTGGTTGATCTTTTGCAGGGCGAAAATCATTGGAAGTGGGCCAAGATTCTTGATGCAGGCGTAGACGATGGGACGGGCGACGATCCCATCTGTCTGGCATATTTGAAGGATCGGCTTGCAGTGTCGTTTCCTCACCTGGGAGTCAAAGTGTGGGTTTGGTGTAAAGGTGAGCTCTTCTTCTGCCTCAGATGCCACAAAATGTCATCGTCTTCCTTGTTTGACCTTTAGGTACATGGCAACCCCAAAGGTCAATCATACGGCAAGGTGTTACTTCAATCAAGTTTATTGATGACGGTGCTGCTATCATCGGTGGCACTCGTGAAGGCGTGCTGTGAGTGCCGACATGTTTTCTGTCTTAGGTTGTCCTCAATGGTGCTCGCTATCAATAGATGGTACTGTGAAATACCGAATGGAACACTGCGTGTCTACTGTTTCCTTAAAACCAGGATGTGAGCCCCTTCTTCTAATTTTCCTGATTAATTCCATAGCATAATCGGCAGAACGTCTCTGGATGTCAGTCCGACTGGACTTCACTTGTTGGCGGGACAGACAACAGGCGATGCACAACTGGTCACAATTCGCAAAGAGGAGAAGAAAGGTACCTTGGATCAAAACTACACTTGCAAAGAGTTGGACGGGGAAAGTGGTAACGCCTTTGGTCCTGTCTTCGCCACGAAAGGTCAAGCTATATTATTTGCGAATATTGAGGGATGTGTCCTTGTGTGGGACAGAAAGAAGGGTGCAATAGTCTATGGCCTGGAACACGATGAAGGTGAGTCGATATCGTTCAATAGTATTCTGAGTGACATGTAATCGACGCTGCTTGATTCTCAGATGATTGGATACAGGCCGTCGCAGTTCGTCGATCTGTTCCCTTATGTTTGATTGGAGCTAAATATATCTCCACAGAGCTTCGACGGTTCTCCAGGGAGAGATGGTTGCCTTCTCACTGGCACGAAGCAAGGACAGCTGTCATGGTGGTCACAGCCCGTTTCTGCCCCTCAGAGTGAGTTCTGACCGTTGTTTTTGTGTATCAGCCACTGATGCTTGGGTCAAGGTGACGAATCACAAAAGAAGCGGGCAAAGGCGGGGACGTGATGAGTTGTGATAGTTTTTGTGTTATTTAATTCGCTGTGACATCGCATTCGCATTGCATCTTGTGTATATATCATCGCTATTGTATCGTGTGCTGAAAATTAGGCGCTTAGGTAATAATAGTTGAGGTTAACGACTGATTTGTGTGTGTTTGGGCAGTCGACGTCGCGCTCGTTGCAACGAACGAACCCCCCTAGACAGACCATCACCGATAGTCAGCTCAGTCCATTTATCAAGCTCTTATCCTTTCTTTCCGTTCTCCAGTCTCCATTGTACGCTCATCACTTCCCTTCTACCCTAATTACTGCGCTGACTACACAGAACCAACCACGCAGCCTCGTGGTCCGTTCCACAATCTTTCGTCTTCACATACCACCCACCTTGTCGCCTTTAATTTCCCAATAAAACACATCTGTGAGTCGCCCGTCTCGTCGTATGTTCCATCTAGCACCAGCGAGACATGGCCATGAGGTGTTGTTGCTACGCCAAATACGTGTGGGACACCACAACTGCAGGGGGTTCGTCATCACGTTCAATGTGTGCTGATGTGTTACCCCGCAGCCATTCCAAATCACCTTTAGACGTCCAGCCATCATGCAAACAATCAAGTGCGTAGTCGTTGGAGATGGTGCTGTTGGAAAGGTACTTCTCATTTTGTCTCTGGCGTTAAAACTTTAACCATAGTACACTTAGACTTGTCTGTTGATTTCGTATACCACCAACAAGTTCCCCAGTGAATACGTCCCCACCGTATGTTGTCGACCCTCTCTCACCACTTCGGTGTATTCACGGAAAAATATGTCTGTGATAGGTTTTTGATAATTATGCAGTCACCGTTATGATTGGCGAGGATCCCTACACGTTAGGACTCTTTGATACTGCCGGTATGATGCTCCACTATAGCCACACCGCATCCATTTACTCTAATTTATAGGTCAGGAGGATTATGACCGTCTCCGTCCATTATCTTACCCACAGACCGATGTGTTTTTGGTTTGCTTCAGCGTTACTTCACCGGCATCCTTTGAGAACGTCAAGGAGAAGTGGTTCCCAGAAGTCCACCATCACTGTCCGGGAGTGCCATGCCTTATCGTTGGGACACAAGTAGATTTGAGGGATGATTCTCAAGTGATGGAGAAGCTGGCGAGGCAGAAGCAGAGACCCGTGACCAGTGAGGCTGGTGAGCGACTTGCGAGGGAGTTGGGAGCGGTCAAGTATGTGGAGTGTTCAGCGTTAACGCAAAAGGGCTTAAAGAATGTGTTCGATGAGGTGAGTCTCAGCTAATCTGTCGCCTTCCTCTCTCATTCTGACGCTTGTCCGTTGTAGGCTATTGTCGCCGCACTTGAACCTCCTGTCGTGAAAAACAAGAAAAACAAGTGTGTTATTCTTTAAGACAGCCCTTTTGACGACTAGGACAATCCAACCTCCTACATTATGTTTTGCTCCCTTCATGTCACGCCACGACCTGGTTATATATCCGCCGCCATTGCCTTATTTTTTTTCTGCCTTGTTTGATTCATATCTGCTCTTATTAGTTAGTTAACCCAGACATATTCTTTTTCTCGGTGCACACGCAATCCTAAGTCGCAATTTTTCATTCGTCGCACTTTTTTTTTTCTTCATCAGCGGGCCTTCTCACCACCACCGCTGAAACCCCACCGCCTTCTTACCTTATTAAATAAATGATCTTATGCTGGAGTCTCAGGATGCCCACCAATCGGCCATAGCTGACCGCCGAGTACCCACGCGATTTTTTCATCAAGCGAATGAATAGTGAGAAGATCATAACAAAAACGTCATGCCTTGCGACTTTACATAAATTATCCGAGAACTTGTTAATTATCTGTCCAAAATAAAGTCGAGCGTCCGCTTTCACAATTAAAGGGGTAAATCGTAGTTGACCCCTATAGTAGTATTAAGGCCAGGATATTGTCTATGTATTGGAAGGATACTTGAAGGTCGTCAGATAACGGTGGATGAGTTAAAGTTAGAGCCTGACTGGAAATGCATCAAACTACCCAGGCGTCGGCTGGGAGGTTGCTGGGGGAGCCGGAGTATCTGTCGTCTTCCTCACCCGCCTGTGAGTTGTAGTAGTTTGTGTGTGAGTGGTAGTCCGACTGGAGCTTGAGCTCGAGGTCGGGGTTGGGCTGGGGCTCAAGCTGGAGCTAATAGTACTGGCACCAGCTTTTCGAATGCGCAAAGCAAGATTCTTGTAACTGAATTGGCGTAGCTTCACCTTCCCTGCATCGGGTGCGCGCAGGCGAAGATCTGTCGCTGCGGCGCTGTCGAAATGGACAAGCGAGAGAACGAGGAAGGTTAGGGCGAAGAGGAATAGGGCCCTTGAGGCGAACATGGCCGAACGTTGCAGGAGGAGAGAGAATAATAGCCATAGGGATAGCGAGCTTTTATTCAATGGACATTGAGACAGCGGATGTGTCGAATTCGGAAGAAAAATGGATAGTAGGAGAAAAGGAGGTGCAGTACGTCGTTCATCGTAATTGCCTTTGCGTAAGGGGCACTTTGTCGGCTTTGTGCTGCAAAAAATAACCTAGAAAGTGGGCGAGAGGTAGCCTCGTAGTCGTCAGTAGTGGTGGTAGAAATAAAGGAGTGTCGGTCACCGGTCAGGAGTCAGGAGGTGGGTGCGATAACTGCTGCACGTGCCTTTTACGACGCGTCACCTTCAAGCATTTCCTGAATTCGACTTGGTACACATCCACGATCATGGTAAGTCCTCTTGTCGCCGTTATAACGTGTCTGTAAACATCCAGCACAGTTCAGAAACACATACGATTCAGATAACACCGTTTTCTCTCCTCAAGGACGATTACACCAGGTCGAATATGCCCTTGAAGCCGTAAAGCAAGGTTCAGCGGCCGTAGGCTTACGTTCAAAAACCCACTCTGTCCTCCTGGCCTTGAAGGTTTGGCCTCGTACCCCCCGAGGGTATCTTCATTCATTGATCAGTTACGTGTCACCAGCGATCTACAGGCGAACTGGCTTCCTACCAACAGAAGATGTTCCGAATAGATGATCATGTCGGTATTGCAATCGCTGGTCTGACCTCCGATGCTCGCGTCCTAAGGTACGTCTTCCTTCTATTTTTGCCAACTCAGTGCTAACCATGCTGTAGTAACTTTATGCGCCAACAAGCCATGTCGTCAAAAATGGTATTCAATCGACCCATACCCGTCAATAGACTTGTGTCTTCGATCGCGGATAGTGCGTGTCAAGCTCGCACTTTTCCGCTCCTTTCTCGAGATTCTGATCCTTGACTACAGAGGCCCAGGTGAATACCCAAGAATACGGTCGTCGACCTTATGGTGTCGGTTTCCTCGTTATCGGCCAGGATAATTCCGGTCCCCACCTTTATGAATTCTCACCATCGGGGAACTCGTATGAATATTACGCCATGTCCATCGGTGCCAGGAGTCAAAGTGCAAAGACATACCTTGAGAAGCACTATGAGAGTTTCGCCGATTGTACGTTAATTGCTCTCGCGATTGTCGGAGAGACAACTCAATTATTTTTACCAGGCTCTCTCGAAGACCTCGTACGGCATGGATTGCACGCACTGCGTGAAACTCTTCAGCAGGATAAGGAGCTCAATGTCAATAACACCTCCATTGGCATCGTGGGGCCTGCCAGCGTTCATGAGACGGGCGTTCTCCCGGAAGGACCATTCCGGATTGTAGAGAACGAAGCTGTGGAACCTTTCTTGCAGACAATGATTGCGAAAGATACGGCTACGGGTGCAGGCGCCGTGCCTCCGCCTGCAGCGGCCGCGACGGGTGATGAGGATGTTCAGATGGCTGGATAATGTATCCGCGAGTCACAATGAAACCGCTTTTACGTGTGGTCAAATTATCTTGTATGAATTCTCTGGCAAACCCAGCTTGAAGGAATTTTTTTTGGTGATCAATCGTCGTGTTACTCTTCGGGAGCTCTAGACGCGAATAAGTACATTGTCTGTGTACTTATTCCCGAAAGCTCGAAGTATAGTAATAAACACAAAGTTCAAATTGTTCATTATCCATCGAAAACTAGTCTTGAGCGTCTAAGTCTAGAGAGAGATCTAGAAGTAATGCAAATGAGGTCGGTATATGAAGAAGGTGAAGTATTAAGATGGGTGATATCGTAAGGCTGTGAATGAAATGAAAAGGTTCATTGTTCGAAGGGTCTGGATGAGAAAGAGGGTCAGATTTGTATTTGGCTCGGTCAATATGAAGAAGTGACTAACGACTGAGAATCTATCAGGTGGGTTGCACCATCTCATTTTGATCGAGCAACAAATCCAGGCGTAGCAGCGGCAGGCTCAAGCTCTCGTCGAACGTAGGATGGACCGGCACGACGGACGGGAGCTATAGTTGGCTTGGCCCGAGCCTCAACCTTCTTCAACTTTACTCGAGAGTCTCGATAGCTGAACTGCCGAAGTTTCTTCGTCGGTGTGGACGCGCCGCTCGTCAACTTACGTCAAGGGGGTCATGAGAGCGATAAGAGCACAGACGACGAACAGAGAGGTGAAGAATCGAGAGAACATGGTAGCGACAGTCGTGGGTCGATTAAGATTGGAGATGTTGAAACCACAGGCTGAATCTACCGAGGTGGGTAAAGGGCAGCTGAGAGAAGTAGCTTCAGCTGCCCGCCGTTTATGTCAATTTTATGTTCTGCGGTGATGTCAAGCCCCGCTTCGAGCTTCAGGAACTTTCTACATGCCGGATGCATCGTGGCAGCTTGCCAAGAATCTAGGAGAGGACCTAGTCGGACCTAGTCGAGAGGAGATTTGTGAATTGTGGGCGATTAAAAATTGATCCTATCATGAACTGTCATGAAGCTCAATAATGGGGAGGCACAGGGAGGCACAGAGTTGGCCGGCGTTGAAAAAAAAGTGACAGCCCGTCCATCCCATCTCGTAGGCACGAGGGACTCGCATACAAATTCGTTATATAGGTTATAACCAAGTTATAAGTTATAACGCTATCAAATGCGTGAAAGCGAATTCGCGAAAAGCGACGGCGGCCAACTTTGTGCCTCCCTGAATAATGTCAATAACATTTCCAATGGCGTCATAGGGCCCGCCAGCGTCCATGAGAAGGGCTCCTGGCAGGACCATTCCGGATTCTAGAGAACGAAGCTGTGGAACCTTTCTTGCAGACAATGGTTGCGAAAGACACGGCTACAGGTGCATGCGCCTGCCATGCCTTCGACGGGTGATGAGGATGTTGGAGTCACCTTTTATGCGTGGTCAAATTATCTTGTATACATACTTTGGCAAACTCAGCTCGA
The DNA here is from genome assembly GCF_000143565.1 of Laccaria bicolor S238N-H82. Classification (NCBI taxonomy): domain Eukaryota; kingdom Fungi; phylum Basidiomycota; class Agaricomycetes; order Agaricales; family Hydnangiaceae; genus Laccaria; species Laccaria bicolor. Next base: position 1,359,803 of record NW_001889877.1, read on the forward strand.
GGCTCTAAGGATTTTTTCCCCCGTAATCAATCGTTGTGTTACTCTTTGAGAAAGATATTCCCGAAAGTTGCCCGAAAGCTCAAAATATAATGGTAAACGCAAAGTTCAAATTGATTATCCGTTGAAAACCAGTCTCGAGTGTCTATGCCAATATCGAGTGTCTATGTCTACAGTCTACTGATGTCCAGATCCTGAGCAGTGTGCAAATGAGGTAGGTATATACAAAGAAGGTAAAGTCGTAGGATGGGTGAGTGTACGAATGAAAAGAAAAGGTTCAGTGTTCGAAGGGAAGTCTGATTGAAAAAGAGGGTCAGGTTTGTATTTAGCTCGATATGCAGAAGAGACTAACGGTTGAAAATCTATCGGTGGGCTGCACCATCTTACTGCGTAGCAGCGGCAGGCTCAGGCTCTCGTCGGACGTAGGAAGGACCGGAACGAGGGACGTATGAAGGGCCAGAGCGAGGGACATACGAAGGGCCGGAACGAGGGACGTATGAAGGGTTAGAGCGACGAGCGTGGGATGGTTGGGGGGACCGAGCAAGGTTTTGATTACCGGCGGGAACACCACCAGCCCTCTTCACTTGAGTGTCTTTATAGCTGAACTGGCGAAGTTGCTTGGTAGGTGTGGGCGCGCCGCTCGTCAAGGGGACCATGAGAGCGATGAGAGCACAGACGAGGAACAGAGAGGCGAAGAATCGAGAGAACATGATAGCGATGTTGGAGGGTCGATTAAGATTGAGGATAATGTTTTTCTGAAATCACTAGCAGGATCTGCCGAGGAGGGTAAAGGGCAGCTGAGGGAAGTAGGGAAAGATCTTCGGGCTTCAGTGTCCGTCTTTTATCTCCTGCGGCGATGTCGAGCGCCGTTGGATTATGTCAAGCGCCGCTGCAGAGCCGTTCTATAATTATGGGTTTACTCCAAGATACCGGACCTAATAGCGACGCAGAGGAGCTCCGAAGGGTAGGAATCACTGCCGAACGCATCGTGCTTGCCAAGCAATATAGGAGACGCCCTAGTCATCGTGTGGCGATCGAGCAAGCCGCAAGGATCCACGTAAAAAATGACCCTGTCAAAAACTGTCATGAACGGGGAGCGCTACAGGAGAAATGACAGGAGAAACGTGCTGAAGGCAATGCATAAACCTTGCGTGAGAGATAGGAGGTGATAAGGAAGCGACTGGAAGCGAGTATGATTGAAAGGAGAGATGGTTGGTCAAAGTTGGAGAAATGGATCGTCAAAAGATCTTCGTGAACAAGGCTTCGACACGGAGGAATCAAGGAGGAATTGTGTGGTTGTAATTGCATGAAGCAGATAACGCAAATAAGGCAACCAGGTTTCCGCACAGCCACTCTAGAACGCTCACCATGTCGCGGCCTCAGGATGACAGAAATCAAGAAGCAACGGTTTATCTTGTGCGCCATTATTACTTTTGTGTGGGGGTACTTTTGCTCACCGTTGTGACTGGTAGGGTAATCTGGATGAAAGGTGTACGGACGCGCTCGTGTGGGAACTCATGTTGCAGGCTGGACCTGTGGGTTAGTCAACTCTTTCCATGCGCTTTTATATTCTCCTGATAAAACCATTTTTAGTGAATGTACATCTCCCAAAAGATCGTATTTCGATGGCACACCAAGGTTACGGCTTCTGCGAGCTATTAACAGAGGAGGATGCCGAATACGCATGTAAGATCATGAACCAGATTAAATTATGGGGCAAGCCCATCCGGGTTAACAAGGTTCGTCGCAGGATCGCTTTTCTTCGGTGGTGCGACATTTGGAATGGCGTCCTCGCCTCTATAAAACCCCTTGCAGTTTCTCTTATATTCCGCCAGCTGACACTTTTTTGTTCTTGTAGGCATCGTCTGATAAAAAGCAACTGGATGTCGGCGCGAACCTTTTCATTGGAAACCTGGACGAGAACGTGGACGAGAGACTGCTTTATGATACGTTCAGCGCTTTTGGCATTATGGCCACCACAGCGAAGGTGCGACCTTTCTTTCAAGGATAACAGTTTGCAGTAATTCTCTCCTTTGTGGCAGATCGCTCGAGATACAGGTTCTGGGACGTCAAAAGGCTACGGTTTCGTTTCTTACACCGATTTCGAGTCATCGGACGCTGCTGTGGAGTCTATGAACGGACAATTTCTAATGAACAAAGCCATCACAGTCCAATACGCGTTCAAGAAGGACGGAAAGGGAGAACGACACGGAACACCTGCAGAACGTCTCCTTGCAGCCCAAGCGCGTAAAAACAATGCTCTCCCTGTAGCTGCTCGGCCCCCACCCGCTCCCATTGCATTTGGAGCTCGGCCGCCAATGCCTGGGTTCCAAGGGCCTTACCAGGGTCAATTCGCTGGCGTTCTCGCTCAGCCGCCTCCTCCTCCAGGATTCACCCCGCAACAGACGATTATGCCGCAAATGCCGCCGATGGGTATGGCGCCTCCCATGATGGGAATGCCTATGATGCAGCCTCCTCCAGGAGTGTACGGCGGGTTTGCGCCACCACCTCCGCCTGGTTTTGGCGGTCAATTTCCACCTTCACAGCAGCCTCCATATTAGATTCCGGGTGTCTTAGTTTCTTTCGTCCGTTTGCATTGTAGCTTAAATCTTGTTTTTTGGCATTGAATCCACTGGGAGAGCACGAATGACCAAGCCAGGCGTCTCTGTCCCAACAAGTTTTAAGCTTTGAGAAAACAGGTCGTGCGTTTGAGAACAATGTGCATATTGGTCGGACCACACTAATGCTAATAATATGAACCGCATGAGAGTGGGTCGCGCCACAGCTCGAGGAGCCAACGAGGAGCTCTTCGTTGTGTTGAGCATTCAATTCTCACTCGTTGTTATGTATTATATTGTACTTGACCTTCTCGTTTGGAGTGAAGGGGGAGACAGGCTATTCATGTGGAATGATTTCCGAGGTGTTGGAGGGTGCGGCGGCTCGGTTGGTTGGGTTCTCGTCGCCAGACAGTTGTGGTGTGGTGTTTGGCACATTGGCAGAGACGCGTCTTTACGCGTCGTACATAACCCTAAGGCTAGGCCTCATATGCACTACCAGAAAATCCAAGAACTGAATAAGACAAACGTCAACACAAAAACAAACGCTCTCTCGCAGGCCGCGCGGGTGAGTAGACACAATTCATATGACGCACTGGCTGAATCATTTCCCCTTGGACTGGAATTCAGTATGCCGAATGGGATCGTCCCGATCGCATTGGTGCGGCCGTTTCGGTTTCACCTCGATCCGAATTCCAATGGCTCAACAATTAAAGAGATATATATATCAAGAGTTGTCTCCGTTGCCGCCCTTCCCCCCCAAGTTCGCCCTCGCACACCGTATATAATCTTGCTCTACCTCCCTACGTCCTTCCTTCCCGATGGCGAACGAAAAGAAGGTGGTTGAAGAAGAAGAGGACACCCCCAAGCTCTTCGTCTGGTCTATACGAAGTATCAGCTACATCATCGGATGGGTACTTATCTTTAGTCTCAGTGCGTTTGCTTGTTTTTTTCTTTTCTTTTGTTAAAAAAATGTTGATTTCTTTGCCAGCCTGCGCTGAGCTTGGACTTGTCTCGCAACAGATCCACAAGTTTGGCAGGGAAACATCGCACTATGCCTCGTTGATGTGGAAAAACGACCTCGGTCTCTTGTTGGCAGCTGTCATCGTCTCCCTTTTGGTCACAATTTTCCATTATCAACTTGGCCTCGGAGGTGTGTACCACTTTTTTTGCGCTTTCTCATATTTTCTTTCTGTTTTCGTTTTCGCTTTCTATTTTATTCTATTGAGACAAGCTCAAACTCGCACTCTCCAGCGATCATCTTTTTTTCCTTGGTGCTCTCCGTATTTTTCGCCACTGGAGCTGGTATTATCCGCGGAGCAACCCCCTTCCGCGGGACCTCGTGCGGGAACGCTGTCGACCTTTACCCAGTAATTTGGCAGCCTTTCGTGGGCGAATGCCGAAGGATCGTCAGTATCCAAGCCATCGCATGGACATTATGTACGTCTTTTTTTTTGAGAGTTGTGTGATATTCGATGCTGAAATTATGTTGAAGGGGCACTGTACATGTTCATGCTATTCGGTAGCCTCGCCTATAAGTTCGGTCTTCGAGTCAAGCCCACTCCAGGTGGATTTTACGGACCCTCTGCAGTTTAGGATCCCTGCTTGATTTTCCGCCCGTCGACGCTCGAACGGCTCTACCCCATTTATTGCTCATCCTTCCTCCCCGGTTTACTTAGATAGACCTCATGTCCTCTGCCCTCCAAAAAGTAAGGCAACGTCGTAGACGGGGCTGGGCGTCTGGATGTTAACCGACAAATCTCCCCCGTCTTCCAACCCTCAATATGATCCCATTTACATAATTCCATCCACCTACATTCTTTCTTACCATTTAATCATTGCCTACTGCAGACACTGCTCTCTTGTAACCTTCATATTCGGTATTTGGTTCGATCGGCATTGTGCTTCAAATAATCCTAGACTTCATCGATATCGGATTGTGTCGGATGTATCGATGAAGAATTTGAAGCGGGATATCCGCTACGTTTATTTTTAGAGTCGGACGAGGGTGTCACCCAAAATTACAACTGCGATATTGCTGACGCGTGAAAGTCACGTCACCAGTTCATAACGACCATGCAGACGATTCTCGAGTACTCATCCTTAGAGTCTTCATCAAGGTATTTCTTGTTCACCAGGATCCTGGCTTGCACTCATTTCCAATAGATGGAAGAACCTTCCACCTCCACCAGGATTTTCTAAGTCTTCATCATCATCAGTGAGTTGGCCGACCGGTTGCTTCGGCACGTTGGGCTAACACCATTCGTTGACCTCAACAGTCAAAGGGACCGTCAAAGCAAGCAGCGGAATCCGCAAAATCATACGATGAGCTCAGAAGGACACGAGCATGGGACGTCGCACTCGCGCCGATAAAGTCCCTGCCAATGCAGGCGTTCATGCTCTACATGTCCGGCGGAGGCGTACAGATCTTTAGCATGGGCATCGTCTTCATGCTTCTTCTCACCCCATTCAAAAATATCGCTGGTATCAACGAAGGTGCGTCACTGATGCTTTTCAAGGCTTTTCGGCGGTGTTCATCCTTTTGTTGCTGTTAGCGTTTGCACAATTCGCGCCGTCCAAGCAAAATCCAAAGTCATTAACGACGCTACCGCTTCAGAAGCTCGTTTATATTGCTTGCAATTTGGTAACTTTGGCTGTTGGTTTGTGGAAGTGTCGATCAATGGGTCTGTTACCGATGGGTACCGGAGACTGGTTAGCATTTGAGACGAGAGGGCTGGTGCGTTCTCTTTATACCGCCAAGTAAAAACTTCTCTCTCACATTTGTTTCACAGGCACCGGAAATATCACTGTTCTAATGTGTTTGTATTATACCTGTGACTGGCTCAATGGCTTCAGAAGAACTTGAATCATATGCGCGATCTCTGTACCAGTGTAAATACCCCCTTAACATAACCGTTGCACAAGCGGAACGCAAGGGGTTCTTGTCCACGTAAATGGCCACATATTGCCCTCCATTCGTCTCTTCCTCGCGCCCAAACTCATCTATTCTACCCTCACGGCCCCCCCTGAGTGAGATAACCCAGCCTGATGATTAAAATGCACTTGGAAGCCTACGTCTTCGAGAGGGATATACACGATTCCCGCTGATGTCGAACATTGGTGCGAGTTCAGACTGCAAGCATTGAGACGCAGAGGTCCGCAAAGTATTTTATTTTGCATGGTCAATCCTACAGTACGCATGGCTCCCATCCATCTATAAGGTATGGAGGTGACTAAACATACAAAACATCGAGAGCGAAGAGAACGGAGTATGACAGTGACAAAGGAAGAGAGAGAGGGGCGAATGAGAGAGAGCGCGGTCATTGGCGCTGTTCGTAGAAGAAGTACGGTATTTTGCAAGACCCTCTGCTCTTGAGCAGTCTTGATTATAGCCTGGGGCAATCAATCGATCGAAATCCTCTATTGTTGGGCCGCAGCCTTGGCTTTGGCAGCCATCTAGACCCCCAAGTCCGTGAGCTTCCAGCATAGTTGAGTCATGAAGAATGGACCGTACCAAATTAAGAGCAGATCCGGCTTTGAACCAGGCGATCTGTCCCTCGTTGAAAGAGTGGGCCAAAGGAATTTCCTACGAAGCAGAGAAGGCTGAGCTTACGTTACTGTAGACGTCGGAATGGGCACTTACCGTCTTGGAACCATCCTCATGCTTGGCAACAAGGGTGAGGTTCTTTCCTGGAGCGAAGCTCTCCAAACCCAGAATGTCAACGCGGTCAGAAGGACGGATCTTGTCGTAATCGGCGGGGTCAACAAAGGTGAGGGCGAGCATACCCTGCTTCTTGAGGTTGGTCTCGTGAATACGGGCAAATGAACGGACAATGATGGCGAGGCCACCGAGATAACGAGGCTCGAGAGCAGCATGTTCACGGGATGAACCTTCACCGTAGTTGTGGTCGCCAATAACAACCCACTTAACACCGTTATCACGGTAAGCAGCACCAACTTGTGGGACACCTCCGTATTCGCCAGTGAACTGGTTCTTGACCTTGTTGGCCTCGTTGTTCTCCGCATTGATGGCACCGATCAGGCAGTTTTCTATTGTAAACCATTCAGTGAATCGCAATGAAGGGGAAAGAAAGTCATACGTGAGATGTTCTGGAGATGGCCACGGTACTTCAACCAAGGGCCACCAGCGGAGATGTGATCAGTCGCTGAAGCATAAGTGAGTGGACAGTGAAGAAAGATCGACGAAACTGGACATACTGCATTTGCCGCTAACCTTAATCAGAATAGGGAGGTCGGTGGGGGTCTTGCCGTCCCAAGGGAGGAAGGGTTCGAGGAGTTGGAGACGGTCACTCTTAGGGTCAACAGCGACGTTGACGCTGGCGCGATCAGCAGGAGGGGGCTGGAAGGTATCTTCTCCAGGGTCATATCCACGGGGAGGGAGCTCATGACCGGCGGGGTCAGAGAACTTGAACGGCTTGCCATCAGATCCGATAAGAGAGTCAGTTAAGGGGTTGAAAGAGACACGTCCAGCGAAAGACATGGCGGTGACAATGTCGGGAGAAGCGACAAAGGCATGCGTAGCAGGGTTGGCGTCGTTACGTCCGGTGAAGTTACGGTTGTACGAGGTGATAACTGCGCAAAAAAAAGTAAGAAACATGGTCGCGTTGATGTCAGACGAAAGATTCGTACTGGTGTTAGGCTCGCCCTTCTTAACGTCTTGCCTGTCCCATTGACCAATACAAGGACCGCAGGCGTTGGCGAGAACAAGTCCACCGACACTTTCGAAGGCTTCTATTTGTCCATCTCGTGCAATGGTAGCGCGAACCTGCTCAGAACCGGGTGTAATAGTAAACTTGCTCTTGAGGTGAATACCGTGATCAGCAGCTTGCTTGACGATAGATGCCGAACGTGACATATCCTCATAGGACGAGTTGGTGCAGGAGCCGATAAGGCCGACCTTGATCTCTTCAGGCCAGTTGTTCTTCTTGGCCTCCTCGGCGAATTTGGAGATGGGGGTAGCCAAATCTGGTGTGAAGGGGCCGTTGATGTGGGGCTCAAGTTCCGAAAGGTTCTATAGCAAGATGAGTTTCAAAGACATTTCAAATTAGACCTTGACATACAATCTCGATGACCTGGTCGTATTCCGCACCCTCATCAGCTTTCAGGTTGTGGGCGAACTGCTTAGCATAGTTGGCAATATCCCCGCGTTTAGTAGCATTGAGGTAGTCGACCATGCGATGGTTGAAGGGGAACATGGATGTGGTTGCACCGATTTCAGCGCCCATGTTGCAAATCGTAGCCATACCAGTGCAAGAGAGAGATTCGACACCAGGGCCCTTGTACTCGACAATAGCACCAGTCCCGCCCTTTACTGTGAGGATACCAGCGACCTTAAGAATGACGTCTGGAAAACGGTAAGGCGTTGTGAAGGGATACATGAAGCGGATAACGTACCCTTGGGAGTAGTCCATCCACTGATTTTGCCAGTCAAATTGACACCGATGACCTTGGGGCACTTGAGTTCCCAAGGAATGCCAGCCATAACGTCCACAGCATCCGCACCACCAACACCACAAGCAATCATACCGAGCCCTCCAGCATTGGGGGTATGCGAGTCAGTGCCGATCATAAGACCACCAGGGAATGCATAGTTTTCCAGAATAATTTGATGGATAATACCCGAGCCAGGTTTCCAGAAACCGAGGCCATACTAAAGAAAGTATGAGGGTGAGACCCAATCGGAACCGATAGAACCGACCGACCTTAGCAGTGGCTGTTGCCAAAAAGTCATAAACCTCCTTGTTGATTGAAATAGCGCGAGCCAAGTCCTTGACACCACCAATTTGCGCCTCAATCAAGTGGTCGCAGTGGACAGTGGTGGGAACTGCGGCGGTATCCATACCAGCCGACATGAATTGAAGAAGCGCCATCTACATGATTACGTGAGTAAGCAGGAGGAATAAGGTGATAAGGTATGTTAGCCTAACCTGTGCCGTCGCATCTTGGCAAGCGACTCGCTACGAAGAAGGGCATGTCAAACAAAAAAGGTGTGCGGGGCAAAGGGTTCGCATACGTCAGGCCTGAGCTTGAGATAGCTCGTTCCTCGCTCAATGTCCTGCCCGTGAGGGTCGTCAAGATGTCCGTAGAGAATTTTCTCAGATAGAGTCAAGGGACGGTTCAGTCTAGAACGGAGAATGAGTTTGTACCAACCAGCGAAATAAACTATACCGCCCACCTATCGCGGACGATTGCCAAGTTGTCCTCAATACGCTGGTAGTTGATATAAGCGCCCTTCTCAAGCAATGACATGGGGACTTTGGTATCGCCGATCCGCGGAGCAGCGGTGGCCATGCCTGCGGCCAACCGCTGCAGCGCACGGACCGCATTGGCTGTTCTATTGGAGAGGTTGAGCATCACCGGAGGGGGACGACGACTTCAGCGATGAAGACGACGACAGAAGATGAGAAAAGACGTTGAAAGGAAAATGTCGGGAACACAATTAAATTTATGCCGCATCGGAGCACGTGAATTATGACCGCACCAATAAGAATCCGTGTTTTACCTAAGTTGAACTCAAAGTTGAGCCTCCGGCCGGCTGAGCTGAGCACAATCCTACGAACACGTCAAAGAGAATACGCACGCGTCGTTCAGTAGCACTGGAGAGCACTGGTCATCCACCTTTATGTACCAAATTCGGAGGTACAACATATGCTGACAGTGAAGAGGTTTTTGGATTCGTTTGAATCTTTCATGAAGCTTTCATCTTCAACACCGCACAACTCATCATGCGCAACACTATCTAATGCCCCAAAGAGTCGTGCTACCTCCTACAAAAAATGTATGGCTCGTCTCCTGGATTAATATGTTGCAACCTGCGTCGATCCATAATTGTGGCATCAAAATTGTATCTGTTCTGCAACGTTACTTTAGACGCGCTTTTGGCTCTTGATTCTCGCAACACATTGCCTATCGTCATCTGCCATATCACAAGCAGTTGTTTCAAACACCAGTATGGCCTTGACGCCTGGGGCTTTGAAGCCCGGATTGCCATTGCCAACCACGCGTCACTGGCGCAGCCCACTCACGCGTCAAAGCCAAATTCGACAACTCCTCTCCTATCTCGGCTTATTTTCCCTCGCATTCACTTTATCCAAGATCCTACCCTCCCCATGGTCGCTTTTCCACGCTGAAAACGCGTCAAAGATTGCGTTTGTCAAAGGCACTCAAGATCCAGCCTCTCAGTGGAAAGACAACGTTTGGCCACTTCGTGAACCAACACCATGGGATATCTCTACCGACTTTCCGTATCCGAGGACCTTGGAATATGATGTGCAGGAAGGAACTTGGCTGCGACTCGACGTCCATCCCATATCTGGCGACATTATCTTCGACATGTTAGGGGACATTTATTGTATTCCGGGTGGACGAGATTATACCCAGACCAGCACGGCCCGCCCTGTTCTGTTGGGCGTCCCCCATGACTCCGACCCTCACTTCTCACCCCAGGGTGATAGAATCGTTTACAGGAGTGATGCAGAATTGGGAGTGGAAAATATCTGGGTAACGGAGTGGAAGGGATGTGAACATATGGATGTACGGTCGGTGACTCCGAGTGAAGAGCTTTTAGATGCTCTAAGCCAGAAGGAGTATGAAGATTCGTTGCTTTCTCGTGGGGTGCAAGAGGCTCAAAAAAGGAGGGTGAACCGCCTTTTGCGAGAGGGACGTTTGAACGGTGCGTGAACTCTCCCACTTACAGATGTACGATGCTTACTCTTCTGCTTCAGCTCAACGCGTAACGAATGAGACCTACAGATATGTCACCGATGCGCGTTTCCATCCATCTGGTCATAAAGTCATCGCGACGAAATGGTACACTTCCGACCGCTCCCTCGGAGCAGGAGAGAGTTGGGAATACTCTATCCCTCATTTGAAAGACATACATAAACATCCTAAAATTCATGCGGGCAGCGGAACTCGTGTGATTGGTCGCAGCCTTCCATCAGGTTGGACTGCAGAGGATTATGGCGAGCAGCAAATTGGCCCTGAACAGGCAATTTGGAAAGGCACAGACGCAATTATCTACTCGAAAAATATTCAAGATGCCAGTGCATTCACCTACAGCAAAGGTTGGTTCATACTCATTTCATCTTGTTATGCAACCTTCCATTGTTTCTTTAGATGTCCACAAGGGAATTTATTCCATCTTTCAATACAATCTCACCACTCGCATCACCACAACCCTCGTCGAGGCCTCCCCAGGCGGAGCAAGTAGACCTGAGCTCTCCCGTGATGGACGCACTCTCGCCTTCGTTCGCCGAGTGCGAGACAAAGAGGCGCTCGTACTGAAGTATGTAGGCAACTACATCTCTTTCGCTCGATTTTCAATCTTTTTATTTTAGAGATCTTGAGACAGGGACAATCTACAACGTTTGGCATGGTTTGACGTATGATTTGTCTGGTGTCTCTGCTCCAATGGGCACATATCCCTCATTCGCGTTTACGCCATCTGACGAGGCTATCATCATCTGGGCAGCTGGTCAAATTTACTCGGTTCCGTTGTCAGTCAACAAGCGTGGAGAACGGAAGGCCTCATCCACTGCCCCTAGGCCGATCCCTTTTACAGCACATATCGAGAAACGCATTGCTGAAACGCGGCGTTCAGAAAATCCTCTAGTTAGCATCGAGACGAATGATACCCAAAGAGTTCGGGCATTCACAGATCTGCGAGCAGACGAGAAAGGAGAGAAAGTGATCTTCCAAGCCGGCGGAGTTACTTATGTCCAAGAAGTTGGCAAGAAGACAGCAATCAAGGTGCCAACACTAGAGAGATATGCTCCTTATTATTCACCTTCATTTGTGTATGGTGCAGACCACTTTGTTCTCCATGCTCGCTGGTCAGACGAGACCTTCACCACGTTTGAACTTGCAGATATTCACTCCGGATTTTCTTTTGAGCTGGATGGTCTCCCATTTGGTCGATACTTCTCTCCGATTCTATGCGAATGTCCAAGCTCGCACAGGCAGATTGCATTCATCAAAACTGGGGGAGATTACATGACTGGTGACATTCTGGCCACTGCAGGTGCTGGACTCTACATTGGAGACATTACGCTGCCACCTTCGGACTCGCTCGAATCCAAGAAGATCGCTATTCACAATCTCCGCTTCATTCCTTCTGAAATCGAAACGACTGACCGCGTCAACATGAGATTCATGGACGGAAATAAGAAACTCCTCGTCCAGCAGTCCAACCGAGCCTTCACAATCAATCTCGGGTCTGGAGCTGATAAGCTGGGCAACTACAAACACCGCACCATCGCAACTGGTCGAATGTCGAGGGAGTTGGCTGTTTCTCCACGACAACGCCGGGGGCGGCAATCCATCGTTGTTGACAATGTCGCGTTCGTTGATTTTTTCAACGTATACCTCGCTCCGGGAGATGGCACCAAAAAAGCTGGCAAATCAGTGTGGTCCAGGCCTGCCAACGCAACAAAGGGCTTGGTAAGGTTGAGTTTAGATGGTGGTCATGATGTGACCTGGAGTAGGGATGGCAAGACGTTGTTCTGGTTCTTGGGTAGAATCTACCAGCTCCTTTCAATTGTCGCTGATCTCACATATATACCTAGGACCGTTCTTACACTCCTTGGAGGTGTCTAAGCTGCATCATTGCTCGTCAGCCATCAAGCACGACCGCCTAAACTTTGGTATTTCATGCGTCAAGAACTTGCTTGAATATCAAGAGATCGTCATTGAGCACACCACCGACATTGCACGTCTGAAAAGGGAGGCTGCTGCGATCGCTGAGGTGCCGGATAACTCGGATGTTTTGGTTGTCTTAAATGCAACCATTCTTACCATGGCATCGGGAAAAGTTGATACTGATCTGATACGCAACGGTATTCTCGTCAGTCGGGGCGGCGTTGTTGAATATGTCGGTGCAATCGGCGGTTATACCACGGCTCCTGGTGCTACCATCATCAACGCTCGAGGTGGTGAGTGCTTGTCTCCATTTAATTTTTGTTCAACAGCACATAATATCTTTTTGGCTGGTAGGTTTCGTAATACCAGGCTTTGTCGACGTTCACGCACATTGGAACGGTTTCGAATATAGATACCCTGCTAAGTCATGGGAAATGGAAACGTTCCTTGCCTACGGGGTAACGACCCTTCACAAGTAAATCTCTCCCAAAAACTGACTATTCTTACACTTACATTTCGATCAGTCCCAGTGCAGACAACGTAAACAGCTTTGTAGAACGCAGTCTAGTCGAGAGTGGGCGGATGATTGGTCCTCGCATTTTCTCAGTCGGAGACATCATTTACGGTGCTGGGGGTGATGTTCATCAAGACATCGTCGACATGGACGAGGCGCGTTCCGCTTTGATACGAATCAAAGCAGAGGGTGGGCCTGGTGCTATTTCGTACAAGAACTATAACATCCCTTCAAGGTTTGTCCCAGGTCTATCAGTTGACCAATATATTGAATCTCTGCAGAGCATCCCGACAGCGATTGCTGCTCGCAGCACGGAACTTGAGTATGCTGTGCGTTCCTGAAGGAGGCATGAATTTCGATTGGGACTTGACGTATATTGTGGATGGTGTGCTAGAGTTTTTTTTACACTTCTTGAAACTCATTCTACTTCCAACGGATAGGTATGACCACAATCGAACATGCCATCCCAGTACCAACACTCTATGAAGACGTCTTGACACTTTATACCCTTAGCGGGACAGGATCCACTCCTACGCATATCGTAAATTATGGTGGGGGATGGGGAGAGCAGCTTGTGTGGGCTACAGAAGATATACCCAACGATCCGAAGTATGTATATCTTCTTCAAATGATATTCGGCATTTTAGTTACTTCAACCTCGTGTAGGCTGCGACGTTTCACGAAGCACGATATTTTGGAGAGCCTGTCTGAATCTATTGCACGACCTGCTAATTGTATGTTTTCATCCGTGATGACGCGTCAACCTCAATTTTCTCATCATATATTGCCCCTAGCTTATGCGCTCTTTAATACCTCTGCATCAGTCGCGAAGATGGTTCAAAGAGGCCTTCTAGCGAACATCGGTGCTCACGGAGAGCCGCCTCTGGGCGTCAACTACCACGCAGAAATGGGTTTCACCAGTGCAGGCGGTTTGAGTAATTATGAGGTACACACACCCGTTCCTTCTCCCATCTAATCTGCTAATAAAGTATACCGCTACTCAGGTCATTCGTGCTGCAACATCCTCCGGAGCATCTACACTCGGGCTTCAGTCGTCCATCGGCTCCTTGTCGCCAGGCAAACTTGCTGATTTCCTCATATACCCACCTGGGATTGATCTTCTTGAGGGAGATATCGGAAGCACTAGGGATCTGCTATACGTGGCTAGGGGTAGCCGCCTATGGGATGCGTCGACGATGGAGGAAGTGTGGCCTGTTAAAGGGAGAAAGCAGGTCATGCCAATCTTGAATGCTGAGTAGGTACTAACATTCGTGTATTGTGAGACTATTTACATGAGATATATAACAAGCTATTGCCTATGTAGACAAAGATATAGCCTATGCAAGAGAAATGGATAAAAGGAGTGTGGTGCAAGAGTATGAACGTTGTACTTCAAATTTTTCTTTCATCAACATTCCCGTGCTATCAGAAAAACAGGTTTTCTTTCAACTCAGAATCACGGGCGTTGTTGAACTGAGAACTGAATCCAAAGCTTGCACTAGCTTCAACACCAAACCACCCATTCTCCGATGGAGGATCCACGATAAAACCCTCCGACGCAGATCTTAAAGAGTCGGACGACGCACAATCCATCCAAGGATCGTCCCCCATCTCGAAATCTGAATACACAGACTCGGAAGACGCGTTGCGCGACGCATTGTGTTTGAGAAAGGATGAGGAGAAGTCGAGGGTGGGGAATATGAGCTGTGTTTCGCTTTCTCGTAGTCCCATATCAAAGGACGTAGGGGCAGGAGAAGGAGAAGGCGAGGACCACATCGAACGAATCGGCTCCTCACCCTCGGAAATAGAGTCCAAGACCGAGTCCGCCATGCCTTCGTCTTCGGGATCGTCATGACGCACCTCTTCCAACACACACCACCCCGTCCCGCTTTCTCCTATGACGCTCCTCACTTCAGCCTTTGACCAGCCTTCGAAGGTCACTTTAAGGACGGTACATACGCCTTCTTCTTGTTCTGCATCGGCCTCGTCTGAGATTAGATGGGACGGCAGTTTACGTGTGTGCCCCTGCGAGTAGGCTGAGCATTTCACTCCTCGCGCCCAGACATTCGATTGGTCCAAGCGAGTGAAGACCGTCGAAACACGAAGAGCGTGTCGAGAGTGGGAGGCGTGTATGCTACCGATGAGCGGCAGCGGCAAGAGGGGGTGTTGAGTCGATTCGGGCTCAGAGGAAAGGGGAAGACGGGCGGTAGGGGTCGGTGCGAGGGGAATGAGGAGGTTGGTGGTCACGTTGGACCTGGGTGCAGGGAAATAATGCTCCATCTCATCTTCATGCGTCTTAATCTTGATGGTGTGCTTGACGGGCTTCATCCTCTGCGCGCCAAGACTCTTCTTGTTCTGCTTCTTCCCATCGAGTGCGACGCGCATCTTCTTAACGCCCTTGTGAGTGATACCACTATCCAACGAATCCCACTCATCAGCCGCCTCGTAAAGTGCTCGAACGGCAATGGGGACATTGTCCACCAAGTTCTGGAAAAGTGGGCGTGCGGAGGAAAAGTTCCTCGTACAGCCGAGGCCTACAGTGGTAGCGACCCTAGTGGCAGGTGTAGGTGGAGCACGGGGGAGGAAGGTTCCCTTGCCTATGGACCTATTCTTCAAAGCGAAGCGAGCACCAGTGGACAGATTGTTTTGGATCGTCGTGGCGAACCCTCGTGCGGGTTGCAGAGACTCAACATTTCCGGTGTAAAGGTGGGGAGCTCGAAGACCTGGTGCAGTGAGGTGGGTGAATAACCTAGTGAGGAGATTGCGGGAGAACGAAAAGAGCTTATGTGCTGGGGTGCGTGGTCGAATTTGTGCCAAGGTTGGGCTAGATTTGAGCGTGCCCCTCGTAGTACTACTGTTGAAAGGCTGGTGAGGTGGAATATGTATCGATCTTGAAGTGCCTCCAGGCCCGTTCTCGCGACGAACGTGAACGAAGCCATTGGTCGCTTTACGAGCTGATGCTCGTAGAGCGCCGTGGGATGCGACTGGCATCTCTCAGGTGAGCTTTAAGCGTCGCTGCTCTCTGACGATGTTAATTTATCACTGCAGCTCTTGGTGGTTATGAGGGAGGATTGGAGAATGGGAGATGTGGTGAGCAGTGACTTAATAGTCATGCCTTGATCATGCCGTCCACCTTGTGTCACATACTGCCGTGTGGCGATGCAACAATTTATCTTATCTTATCTCCGGGACTTCAAGTCAAGTTATTGCAAAAAAATAATGTTCGAACGAGGAAATACAACTGGTAACCGGATTGCACCTATGAGTCGCGCGTATAAACTACTTGTACAGGGTGGTTATTTGTTCTTGGGAATATACTTCTTTAAGGCCCTACTTGGGCCCTACGTGAAGTTGGAGAGCTGCGGGAAGAAACTCCTGAGCGAGCGCCGCACTAACATTTGTTATGGCGAGGCTCGTCTTCGACTCGATTGTGTTCACTTTGTATCTGGCCAAGGACTATAGGGATAGAAATTGGAATAGACGAAGCCATGTGCCAACTGCGTGCTTACCTTGACTCTGTCGCCGACTATGTCCTCGATCCTGAAGAACTTATTCCAGTCACTACGTGTTTCCGGGGCCTTGGCGATCGATCCTTCGGGATTGTCGCTGCCGATAGCGAATACCGCCTCGTATATCATCAACGTTGTGCGGATGGTAGTGACAATATCAACGTCGACGGCGGTTCCAGGAGGCAACGTCGCGTTGGCCGTGTCCTGGCTTGTCACGCTATCGGTCTGCGAATTGGCCTGGGTGTTCGTCGTATCGAAGCTTGCAGTGACATTAAAGGTGAAGCCTTCAATGTTCATCCCTGTGGAGATGGAGAGGGAGGACTTCTGAGACGCGGTAATGGTGACGTTTTTCTGAGCGGATTTTCCGTACGTGGTGGAGAACTGAATAGGAATAGGAGAGTTTCTGTTGTCCCAAACATCGTGCTTGTTTGTCGTAGAAGTCGTAGTATCGGTAAGGGTTTCAACCAACTTAGGCGCTTGCAACATATAAGTGTATGTCGCATGTCCCTGTTTAGCAAGATCGATGCCAAAAAAATTCCAATCGTTGGCACTATGACTTCTCTGCACTCCCGTGCAATCATTGAAGCTGAATGCGTTATCAGTGTTTCCCTCAGCCCAAGAATCTTTACCGCCGAGATGTGCCGTTAGGTTAAGCCAACCCTGCAGGTCGATCCCGGTGGCCTCTAATTCTTCGTGGGTTGTCAGATGGCCCGTTGCGAGGATATTTTTGGAAGCCATCCTGCGGTCAGCATATCATTTAAGCGTTCGTCGACCCAGTGAAGGAAAAAAAATTCGTACGTGGTCTTGTGCTTGGGAGGGCCAGAGGGGGTATGATTACTTGTCCTGCTTCTAAATAGAGGTCGTGAACAAGAGATAACGCACTGAAGGGCTTTAGTAGTCTTGGAAAGCCGTTAGCCATCAAGTATGGACTTGATATACATTGCTGCCCAATCGTGAATAAGAGATAATGCCTGAAGGGTGGTCTTGGCAAGCCGTTAGCCATCAAGTATGGACTTAATATACGTTGCTGCCCAATCGTGAATAAGTAAGAGATAACGCCTGAAGGGTGGTCTTGGCAAGCCGTTAGCCATCAAGTATGGACTGAATGTACTTGTATGTGCCAGCTGCCCGATTGTGAATAAGGGATAACACCTGAAGGGCCACTGAAGGGTTCAAGTAGTGAAAGCCGTTAGCCGTCAAGTATGGACTCAATGCCCGTTCGTGAACAAGAGTCAACACCTGAAGGCCCACTGAAGGGCTTAAGAGTCTTGGCAAGCCATTGGAGCAGTCGCCACTGACCCAGTCTGTTATCTATAATTGACTTACTCGTGATAGGAGTCTATCCGAATCTCTATTTACGCAGTCCGTGCCTGAAGTTTATCGCCGCAGTCATGACACGGGGCCAAAAAAATAAATGGATGTGACATGGGACGTCTGAATTGCAGGAAATGCAGTAGTATTTACGGAAACTTAGAGGAATGCACATTCTCACTCAAGGTTTCCCCACCAACATTATCCAAGTAACTGATTCATCAGCGCAAGAGGGACACATCAATGGTACCCTCATTCTCCAAATTTCGGCGGTCTTGTAGTTAAAAACAACGCCCGCGTGGATGTCCTTTAAGAACTGAACGTTCTCTCCAGAACCGGCATAGCCGAAGGCCTGAGTCTGGCTCCTGAATTTGTGGTTTCGATCAAAGAGCAATAAATAACCCACAACCTGACAGAACCGGCGCCTGTCGAAACAGAGACAACCTCATTCTCCTCACCTAAGGCATGACACTGATTAGTGATCGGGGCCTTCTACAGTCGCGGACAGCCAAAGTCAACTAATTTTGTGATCGTGATGTGAGGACCCTGCACAACCTTCAATAGTACTTTTTATTGCAGAAACGTGAAGATTACAGTGCTTTGCACTGCCGTCTGCACAACGGAATTTGGAAAACCTGTTTGTATGTGTTTTACCGTGACTGCAACAAATCGGGGAGAAACAGACCACTTCATCCAACAAGGCCTAAAAATTACTTGTGATGAGAGATGACGCCCACCATGCCAAATGATGATCCGTGTGCGCATCGCATCTGATACATATGGCGCCACGGGAGTTGGTTGTGTGCTCAGATCTGGTTCTAATGCGTGACAATCTGTGACGAATACACAAAACCAAACAGAGTTTTCGAAACTTCCTTGTGCAGACGGCAATGCAAAGCACTGTAGGACTCAATGCTTCGATTTCCACGAGCCGATTTTTCAAAATCGATGAAATGAGAAATTTTACCCCCAAAATATTGGCCGGCCCTCAAATGGACCCCTAAAACCATGAAAAATAGCGCAATCGACCCTTTTTTTAGTTCTGCATCTGATCCTGGACTTTGGGAAAATTCTGATGAGCCGTTGTTGTAGAAAAAAATGATTTTAAACTACCTAAAATGGCAATTCAGGGTCTTCCCACCCCCATGGACCCTCAATGAACCCTGTCCTTTTGACCCCCCTCCTCTTCCCACCTTTAGCAGATTGTATATTACTGATTTCCAATCAGAATTACAATGTTTGGCAAGTGCCACTAAATTTTTTGGTCACCTCCAGCATTGGGAACTGGGTCTTAAGAGCCGCTGAGGAGCCTTACCGGATGACAAAAGTAGTCCAAAATTTTGGCCAACCCAATTTCTCGTGGGAAAAACTTCAAAGAGGTGTTTTTTGACATATTTTCACATCCTGCGTTTGAATCTGAAGTCAGAATGTCAAAATATTTAGTTCTTCCTGAGATATCAACTTGGTTGACTTTGGCTGTCTGCGACTGTAAGGCCAATTCTTTGGCAATGGGTAATTGGCCTTCAAGGCCTTGGTCGCTTGGCGCTGTTACCTATAAATAGATCAGAATCACATCGAGATCTGTACGAAAGTGCCGTTAAACACTGAAAGTGCAGCAAGCACTAAATAGTATCAGACAGACGGCAGTGCGGTCTTTGCGCACTCTGGATCAATATACCACAAAAAATTGCAAAACCTGCACTTACATAATGTTTTATATGCTATGGTCTCTGTGGCTGGCCTCTGGTCAGTTCTTCACAGAGACAAACCTTTTGGAGTGGATTTTAAATCCAAAATTGAGAGGAGCGCGGCCCAGCGCCTCACACTTCTCACGCTGCCAGTCTAAGAATAGGTATTGGTTATGATCTTGATTCTTTGCTTCGATCCGACAGCTGCCTTGATGGCGCTTGCCACTACTTCTTTCCACACCATCACCGACATCCTCCTCATTTTACTTATGTTGAACCATCATCGTCCTTCAATTCTCACCATCTGTCTGGAACTATGACATTGGGACAATGGACTGAGTATGTGACAGTGAGTTGCAAATATACAATATAATTGAATGCTACTTTTCATCTGAATTCCCTCAAGTTTACAAAATGTTGCTGTTACAGACTCTTTCTTTTACATAAACATGCACATACAGACACTTACATAACTCCTAAGATGTATCTAGACCATACTGGACAGTTCTAGACACACACTCCATTCAGATTCCTTTTTATGACTCATATGACTCTTATAGACTAGATACGACTCATATGACTCTACATAAGTCATACAAACTCATACCTCTGACTCATACTTGACTCATACCCTTAGTATATAAGTAGGGTACGTTTCATTTGTATTTGGTAGCTTGAACCTAGGCAATCTAAGCTTAGTTCCTCCTCATCAGACCCTCAGAAACTAAGATTGCCCTCGAACTCTGTAGTCTTTCAACTTAGAGCCTCTTTGAAACCTCAATGATAAGTCTTCAACATGTTGAAGACTTAACACACATTTGACTTAATAGAAGTCAACGTATCATAGAACCTTGGACTGACCTTTGGGCACAAGGCTACTAGAACCTACCATGTTGCTTTAAGGGCTAAGCAAACATTGTAGTGACCCACTTTGTCTCAACGACGAGAACTGTGGTAGATGAATGAACGATTGAACTCGAAAGCTTAACATAACTGCCTGTTACGCTTAACAACTGTAACAAAAGGTTCAAGCTTATCCCAGAACAGAAGGCGCATCACTGCCCTCTACCCAAATCAGACACACTGGACAATGTAACAAAGGTTATACATCTTACCGAAGAGTATAGCACCAGAATCGAAGACGTTATAAGTCTCATCAGAGAATATAACAAAAGAATCAAAGACATCATCATATTGATAGAAGGCACATCAAACCCGCCTCCTACCTAAAGAAATCATGGCTGCTCGAAGAGAGTCAGACCATTGGACACTACGAGCACCAGCAGAAAGCTCAGACTCAGAACCCGAACCAAGAACCGACACCTTCACGTCCGGTGAAGAACAGTACAAAAGCGCAGACGAGGGTAGCAGTCCCCCTGCATCACAGACACCAGTAACAGGAACATCGACACCCGTATCAACAACAGAGAGATATAGATGAATAACAGGGTTAGGACCATTACCGTCACCCTTCAGCAGACGAACCACACCCAGAGGATCACCAGCGATCACCAGAACACCCAGTAGAAGCGTACAGCCACTATTAGGACCAATCATCCCGACATTGACATTTATGCCAATAGATTTAGCCAGTTTAGATATCACACCTACCAACGAAAGAACCGAAGCAGTTGAACAGTTCAACACATTCACAATAAACCCGTACCCCGAGTCACCAGCAGCACCTGGAACTCCTAGACAGACCGACACACCGGTAGAACCCAAGAACCCGACAGAACCAAGACAAGAAATGGCCGACGCTGCCAACGCAAAAGGTGACCGATGCCGCGCACCTAAAGATTTTGATGGAAACGAAGACAAGTACAAAACTTGGCTTAGAACAATACAGACCTACATGGAGGTCAATGATCACTTGTTTAGCACCGACAAATGAAAGATCCAGTTTGCCCTCAGTTTTATGATCACAGGCAGAGCTGCCGACTGGGCAGAACACTTTACAGACACCCATACAAATACCGATGGAGTATTCACCACAGCATCAACATGGAAAGAATTTGTCCAATTGTTAAACGAGACATTTGACATCAGAAAGATGAAAGACAAAGCAAGAGTAGACCTCTCAATCCTCAAACATAAACCTGGACAGCATGAGCAGTACATTCTCGACTTTACCGCACTCGCCAGTCGAGCAGGATATGTTTTAACAGGAGACATGGAGAATCCGGTCCTCTCTCAGCTTTTCCTCAAACACTTAAATCCCTCATTACGGGAAAAGATCGAAACACAGAAAGAACCACCCAAGACACTTAAAGTCATCATAGAAGATGCTAGGAAATTCGACAAGTCGTATTATAAAAACCAAGCATGGAAGACGAAAGTTATGGGATGGCAACCAACTAGGAGCATGCCTTGTCAACTCCCTCGACCATCCTATACCCCCAGATCTCAAGATCCAGATGCCATGGATATTGACAGATTAACTATCGAAGAACGGAACAAATACATGAAGAAAGGGAAATGTTTCCAATGCGGACAGACAGGGCACGTGTCTCGCAACCACACAACCAATCCTGCCCTTAACACTGGAAAAGGAAGTACGTCCAATTCTAGAAAACCTGCCACTCCCTATAAGGCTATAATGCCACTGCTGAACAAGAACGCCACACAGAAAGTCCGTGCTATCATGGCAGGACTCGATGACAAAGAATTAGAAGAAGCAAAAGTTGCTTTTATAGAATCTTTGGATAAAAGTCCAAATGAACCAGCCAAAGAAGAATCAGACGATGAAGACGAAAACAAGGGTTTTCAGTAAGAAGGCTAGCAACAACGTCTAGACCTTGTAAACAACTTTCTATTAAAGCTCTTAGAATTTGAAGTGTACCTAAGGACGATTTGAAATCAATGCACGTTAACACAGCAATTATTAATGGAAAGAAAATCGTTGAAACAAAAGCACTTATCGACAGTGGCACTCAAGGAATTTTTATGGACGAACGATTCGTGAAAGAACACAGACTCCCGCTCTTGAGATTAGATAAGGAAATCCAAATCTCAAACATAGACGAAAGTCTGAACAAGAATGGTCCTATTAGGTTCTATACCCGACTCCCGACAAAAATTGACAGAAAAGTAAATTCCACCCGATTTTTAATTTCCAACTTAGGAAAAGAAGACGTAATCCTCGGATTACCATGGTTAGACAGAATTAATCCCAAAGTAAACTGGACAAAGAAGACCATCAAGATTATCCCAGACAGGATAAAGAAACTGAACATACGACAAGCCGTAGATCGAGAAATCCAGATTCTAAAGATAGAATCAGAACACAAGAAGATGAAGTCAAAAGAAGCTTTCGCAGATCAGTTGCGAAAAATCCCTGACAGAAGAAACAAAAGGAAGAGATCAGCGGTCTCTATTGAAGAGATACCCAATGAAGACGCAACCCCAAAGTTTGAAAGATTAGCAGATGACGAAGAAGCCATTCTCATAGCTGTGAATGAACTTCCGGATCAATACGAAGACATGCCGGCCCTAGTACCTGACACAGAAGATGATGAAGAAAACAAATCAGAAGGAGATCTTGTCACCGCATATCTCCAAGAAGAAACCGTAACGACATCCGAACCAGAGAAAGAAGAACCCCTGAATCAACCTATTCAGATTGATTCAGATATAGCAATCAGAGCCAAGACATCCATATTGCAGAGTCTTGCACATAAGGAAGAAACGAAAGAAGAGAAGACTTTCGAGGATTTAGTCCCGAAAGAATACCACCAATTCTGATCAGTATTCGAAATGAAAGCATCAGAACGCTTTCCTGAATCAAGACCATGGGATCATAGAATCGATCTTAAACCAGACTTCGTACTGAAGAGATCGAAACTCTACCCATTAGGACAGAAAGAAGAAGAAGAAATGAACAAATTCATCAATGAAAACCTAAAGAAAGGTTTTATCAAACCGTCAAATTCACCTCAGGCTTCACCTTTCTTTTTCGTATCAAAGAAAGACAGCAAAGCGCTGAGACCCTGTCAAGATTATCATTATCTAAACGATTACACAGTCAAGAACGCATATCCCCTCCCATCTATCGACGATCTCCTAAACAAGCTTCAAGGAGCCACAGTCTTCACGAAGCTAGATATCCGATGGGGATATAACAACGTCTGAATTAAACAGGGTGACGAATGGAAAGGTGCCTTCATCACTAAAAGGGGACTATTCGAACCAACAGTAATGTTCTTTGGAATGACCAATTCACCCGCGACATTCCAAGCCATGATGAATGACTATTTCGTCGATATGATCGCCCAAGGATGGGTTTTGATCTATCTCGATGATATTCTCATATTCTTCAGAGACCCCAGACATCAGCATGGATGAACCGAGAAAGTTCTAACAAGGTCAGAAGAAAAGGATTTGTTCCTTAAACCAGAGAAATGTGTTTTCAACACAAAAGAAGTCAAATACCTAGGTTTCATCATAAGGCCGAATGAAATCTCCATGGACCCGACAAAGTTAGCTGGAATTCAAGATTGGATTCCACCAAAGAACATAAAAGGTGTCAGATCATTTTTAGGATTCGGCAACTTCTACCGAAGATTTATTAGCAACTATGCAGAAACTGCCAAACCCCTGAATGAACTCACTAAAAAAACAAAAGTTTTCAAATGGTCACAAGAATGTCAGACAGCCTTTGATAACTTAAAGAAGAAGTTTCTAGAAAAACCCATTCTAATCATCCCTGATTCAACAAAACCGTTCTATGTTGAATCAGATGCATCCAAATGGGATACAGGAGCTGTTCTCCGACAAAGAGATACGAACGGAGATTTGAAACCATGCGGTTACATTTCTCACAGTTTTACCCAGACAGAAAGGAACTACGACATATACAACAGAGAACTTCTAGGCATCATACGAGCCCTAGAAACATGGAGACACTTTCTAGAAGAAAGTCCACACCCCATAACAGTATTTTCAGATCACAAGAATCTGACATACTTCCGAAAGACACAGAAACTAAACCGCTGACAGGCCAGATGGAGTTTATACCTATCAAGGTTTAATCTTCAACTCATTCATGTTCCTGGATCAAGAATGATCCAATCCGATGCCCAATCCAGACAACCAGATCATGTCCCTGATAACGACGATGATAATGAAAACCTTGTCTTACTCCCAGACAAGATATTCATTAATCTTATTAATGTTGAACTCGCAAAAATGATCAAGTCAACAACAGCCTCAGACGAACTAGTAAAGAACATATCAAATGTTCTTTCCATGAAAGGAATTCCGCCGATTAAGTCAAGCCTTTCCGATTGGAAAATAGAAGATGGAAAACTTTTCTATCAAGACCAATGCTACATCCCCGATAGTAATGAAATACAGAAACTCATCGTACAAGAGTTTCACGACTCACCAATGACCAGACACCCTGGAAGAGACAGCACATTAGAAATGGTGCAAAGACATTACTGGTGGCCAAGATTACGCCACTTTGTATACGAATATGTTGCAGGATGCGCCACGTGTCAACAAAACAAAATTAACACACATCCGACGCAACTGCCGACGCAACCAATTAAATCCACAGCGACACGACCCTTTCAGATGATATCACAGGATTTTATATCAGGATTACCAAAGACAAAACGAGGCTATGACCACATAATGGTCGTGGTAGACCATGGCCTTACAAAGGGGGTAATTTTTATCCCAACCAACAAAGAATTGACCGCCTTAGAAGCCGCTGAACTTCATTTTGATCATACCTTCAAACAATTTGGAATACCAGATGACATCATATCCAACTGAGATCCCCTTTTCGTTTCAAAAACCTATTGAGGTTTAATGAAACTTTGTGGAATCAAACAACGAATCAGTACAGCATACCACCCCGAGACAGACGGAGAAACAGAACGAGTTAATCGGGAACTCGAACTGTACCTCAGAATATTCTGCAAAAGGATTCCAGAAGAATGGGACAAGAACCTTTCTATCGCCGAATTCTCATACAATGGACGACCCCATTCTGTTACAAAACAAACCCCATTCTACCTCATGTTAGGATGTGAACCTACTGGAGTCCCAGTAGCATTCTCAAAGACAAATGTCCCTGCAGTCGAAAAGAGATTATCAGAACTCTTAAAAGAAAGAGATAATGCTTGAGCCGCACATGAACTGGCACAACAAGCTCAAATTAAATGATCCAAGAAGAACTCTCCTCATTTAGCAAAGGAGACTTAGTATGGTTAGATGGACGACACCTTAACAAAGGTCATAAGTTCCCAAAGATAGACTCATTATGCAAAGAACCCTTCAAGATTGAAGAAATCATGGGACCAGTAATGTACAAACTTCGACTTGCACCCCAATGGAAGATACATAATGTTTTCCATGGAAAACTTCTCACCCTGTATCGCGAAACTGATGTTCACGGAAAGAACTTCCCTGAACCCCCTCCTGACCTTATCAAAGGAGAAGAGGAATACAAAGTAGATTCAATCAGAGATCACAGGAAACGAGGCAAAAGATACCACTATCTAGTGGAGTGGAAAGGATATTCTGACGAAACATGGGAACCAGAAAGCAATTTGAAGAATGCTTCCGAGATTCTCAAAGACTATAAGAAGAGAAAGAATCTTCAGTAGAATCCTCAGACAATCGTCTAAACTCGCAATCAAGCCAACCAGCTTTCTTTGCAACCAACCCTCCTCTCTAAACATGTATGCTTCCCTCTTCAACTCTGAATCTTTTCTTGCTGCCACCCTCTTCATTGAATGTCTCGTTCAAAAAGAAGAACACATCTGCACTCTTATCAAGACTTGTCAGGACAACTCCACCCTCTCCCTCCACCTCCACCTCATCTTAGAAGCCATTGCTACTGAGAAGCGCCTCGAGAGCAAATTGGGATACAAGGACGAAAACATCCTTAGTCTCCACCACATGGTAACCACCACCATCGCCGCTGCTATCCGACATGGTATCTTGAATACTATCAGAGACTGTGACAAGCTCCCCACTGTCCCCGACTATATCCCGAGCCATTTCGCGGGACAAGGAATCATACAGTACTTTGAAAAGTTCGACGCCGAAATCCACACTTACAGGAAGAAGTTCCCAACATCCCCTCGCATCACTACCTATCATCCTTACCGACACACCCCTACCCGCCACTGCTTGAAGTGCAAGAGGCTTGGCCACATTTGTAAGGATTGCAGCGATTACCAGTGCGGAGGATGCTTCTGGTGGGGACCAGGACATATTACCCCCAACTGCGAAAGGAAGAAAGAAGCCGACAAGGCATGGGAATGGGAGAAACGGATGAACGCTGCAGGATACGACATGAAGACAGGAGCACAGATGTGGAAAGAAAAGGTTTATAGTTGGACAGGAGTACCGATTCTCAGGAACGAAGATTGCAACACCCCCAGGAAGCAACCCAAGTTCGTCGACTTGGTCTCCCCTTTGCCACCTTCCTTACCATCAATGCCGCCTCTCTTCCCACCAACTCCACCATCATCTCCTCTCTATAATCCATATTCCCCTATGACCCACCCATCTCCTCTCTTTGACCTTGAGGACTTGGTCAGTGACTTCGACTCCATCACTTCTTCATCTAACAATATCGGTGATATTGAAGTTTAAATGGGGGGTAATGTTACAGACTCTTTCTTTTACATAAACATGCACATACAGACACTTACATAACTCCTAAGACGTATCTAGACCATACTGGACAGTTCTAGACATGCACTCCAGTCAGATTACTTTTTATGACTCATATGACTCTTATAGACTAGTACAACTCATATGACTCTACATAAGTCATACAAACTCATACCTCTGACTCATACTTGACTCATACCCTTAGTATATAAGTAGGGTACGTTTCATTTGTATTTGGTAGCTTGAACCTAGGCAATCTAAGCTTAGTTCCTCCTCATCAGACCCTCAGAAACTAAGATCACCCTCGAACTCTGTAGTCTTTCGACTTAGAGCCTCTTTGAAACCTCAATGATAAGTCTTCAACATGTTGAAGACTTAACACACATTTGACTTAATAGAAGTCAACGTATCATAGAACCTTGGACTGACCTTTGGGTGCAAGGCTACTAGAACCTACCGTGTTGCTTTAAGGGCTAAGCAAACGTTGTAGTGACCCACTTTGTCTCAACGATGAGAACTGTGGTAGACGAATGAATGATTGAACTCGAAAGCTTAACATAACTGCCTGTTACGCTTAACAACCATAACAGTTGCATCCCACCTACGATGTGAATGTAGTCACTGCTGGTGGGGTGCATATTTCTACAATAATCCATATTCAAAGTTGTCGGGCAACGCGAATGACAGCCGCATCAGTGGTCAATATGCACTAATGCAGCCTACCATGGATGAGGTAATGTATCTATGGAGCGAGGTGCTTTCCCTCAAACATGACGGTTGGAAAAATCAGACAAGGTTTGCGGGAAGATAAATGGTGCTCAGTACACAAGGTGAGTTGTTGTCTCATCTCCGTTATCGATATCTCACCAAAGAGAATCACGCCATTTTAGAATTCGCTTGTCGATGTCAAATGCTCCGTTAATTGGCAAGTCTGACAGATATTTCAAAGTACGGATACTTGCATTTGGGCGGTATTGCTAGGTTTGGATGACCGGATAAACAAGCGAGGTTAGTTGTCATCCGTTGAACTCTACGGAACGGAGACTCAATGAATCAGTGTAGCAAATGATTCTTGTGTACACAAAGTTTGTAACTTGAAGCGCTTGTAGGTAAGGATGTCTTCGTGAGGGCGTCCACACCAGGCACGGTGTTATGTACTGATCGGCATCTCTGTTGTAGGTGAGTTCGTTCTTTCTCGCTGCTTGCGAAGTCGATCATTCAGTCTCTGCCTTACCATCCTGTAGGTTCTGTCATTCCAATCGCTCCAGGAAAAGTGGGTAACTTCGACATTATAAACAATGCCCAGATTTGACTGGTAGCTACCACTTACATCATGTACTCCTGAGCTGTACCATAGAAGTTCCTGCTTAGCTACCGTGAATGAAATGAAATGAATTTTCATTCATTCACGGCACCTGTTTCATTCTAGATAATTTATTCTGTTTCATTCATTCCTGGCGACTGTTTCATTTTTTTCTTTCATTCCACCAGGGCAACTGTTTCATTCCTTGCTTCATTCTTCTCAGGTGCCTATTTCATTGTTAGAGCTGGGAAAATGATTATGTAATTGATACAAAATATTTAAGTGCCTTATTTGGCAACAGCATGCCTATCTCATTGTGTATTTGAGCCTCAAATGCAAAAGTACCCCCATATGGCCTCCCACACCACTGCAGTAGGGCACAACACATATCAGGCATAATTGTATATTATTTCCTTATTTGATGTGTGTTAAACATCGAAATTGTTGCCTGAAAGAATGAAACAAAAATGAAATAACTGCCTGGAAAGAATGAAATGAAAATTCCATGGCAATGAATGAATGAAAAAAATGAAACAGTTGCCAGGAATGAATGAAACGAAAGAATAAAGCAAAAAATGAAACAGTTGCCATGGTGGAATGAAATTAAAAAAATGAAAGAGTCGCCAGGCATGAATGAAACAGAATAAATTGCATTCTTGTCAGTAGAAATGAAGAAAAAATTGAGATGAAATGAAATGAAACAAAAAGTATTTCATTCTCGACGGCAATGAATGAGAATGACTTGGAATGAAACAGGTGCCGTGAATGAATGAAAATTCATTTCATTTCATTCACGGTAGTTAAGCAGGAACTTCTATGGTACATGCCAGGTTTTACATGATGTAAATGGCAGCTACTAGTGCAGATTTTGAAAAGTTGACTGCTTCATTTTAACGACCCACAGGCGTTCAACAAATCGAAATTCACAATTGAGGAGGCCAGGTTCCATGACGATTTCTTCACTTCAGAGTCGTCTTTAGTTAGTGTTGATCTGTAGAAGGCAAAGATGCAGAAAGATATCCTGCATCCGTTGAGAGTAGATCAGCCTTTCTAAACAAGGTTAAGGAAGTATTTTGTTATTTAGATTGCAATGAGATACTTTTCAAACTTGGAGATTATTGAAACACGAGCTTGTTTCCAGCAGTCAGTTCCCTTCTTAAAACTTGAAGATCCAATAAATTAGTCAGAAGAATTAAACTATTCTACCAAATGAATTTATAACGACACCCCTCGCGGTGGTTGTTTGATAACTTGTCAAAGGTGCCCCTGTTCAAACATGAAATCATCTTCAACTCTCAGGTTCAGTCAGACTTTTACTTTTTTTTACCCTTTTAAAAAACTGCCTATCTCAAGTTGTTTCAGCGATGTCACTCTATGATTTTATAGAATGATAGAATATTTCACTCAGAATTGAGTGTGCTACATGGATTGTAAGTTTTTATTCCCTGGCCTGAACACCTACCTCATCACGTGTTTTTGTACTAATTGTAGGCATGTGACCTAATGTTTGTTTATGCTGTCAGTGTCTAGGTCTCTATCTCCGCCCACAAATGACAATTCCACCCCACAGCAAATACCTGCTCCATCAGGCTCCATCGCACTGGGCTCCTCCCTTTCCTCCTCTCTACTCGCCAATCCTTCGCGAAACCCCAAAGCAGTGCTGATGGTTTAGCGCCAAGTCGGCGGATATGAAATTACTGGCATTCTCTCCACCTCTCGATCTCGATTTCGGACGTGATATCAGTTGAGGAATTCACGGTGGAGGGACCTTCTGATGCCCTTGTGTCGTCAAGAGACCTCGAGAGCTGACAGACATTTCCAGAAAATGAGCAAGTGAGTGGTACCAGATTAATGCAACTGCAGTAACTCAACTTTTACCCTCTTTCCCAGACTTGAGCACCTCACCTGAAGCACTGCGAACATCACTCACCAAGCCCCTCCTGCTGTACCAGCCATTTCTGAGTGTGCACCAACACCAAACCGCACCTGGAAAACAGGCAACAATTCACAACAGTGGATGCCCATGCCCCACCTGCCTGACAAGTGTTGACACCATCAGATGCCCCAGTTCCCCCTGCCTCTTGTCATTTGGAAACACCTGCGACTGTCATTCCCCAAAGCCCGAGCTTCTGCGGAATATCCCCTTTTGTTCATTCCCCAACGCAGGCTCTTTGTTGCCTCATAACCTGGGTCTCTCCTCTCCCAATCATCTGTTATGATGCCCCCCCCCTCTCATCATCGCTTTCTTTTGCTTTCCCCACCCCTCAATTCCCTGCATCCACCACTGGCCCACGTCAGACTTTCTGTGCCGTCACTTTGTGATATCTGTGGACTGCTGCTGCACTACCAATCACCAGCACCAGTGGTATGGCTGTAGGTGCGACAACATGCTTCACAAGCTACATATGCCTGGAGGCTGGATTCTCCGCTCATTCACCTAGTGCCCAATCAGTGGAATCAAGGGGTGGGGCATTCTGTATCAGCCTGATGTAGGCACAATGATGCTCCGGCACACCAGGACTTCGCTCTGTCACTCCCCAATGTCTGCGGACCGCTCCACTGCCAACCACTAGCTCCAATGGTACAGCTGTAGGCACGACGACATGTCTCATAGGCTTGTCATGGTGTTTTTTTTTTGGTAGGATCTATCGCCAACCACCTGGTGGGTTTTTGTGCAGTGATGCAACAGTCACACCCTGTTCACGCCAACGTGTCTACAACCATGTCACCACCCCTCCTGCTCCCTCACTCCCCTCCTTCCCCTCCCCATCACCCCTTCCCCTCCCTCCCTTCTCCATCACCCCCTCCATAACTCTCCACCCCTTCCTACCCCTTTCCTTCTCCCTGCCCCTTTTCTTCTCCATAGCCTGCTCCCCTTGTCCCCACCCCCTTGCCTTGTACCTCTCCTTCCTTAAATATAGATTGTATATAGTAAAATATGTTTTATGTCATTTTAAATACATTATAATTTGGTTTATTGACTTCAAATTTATTCTGAGTATTAAGTTGGTTATTAAGTCACATGACTTCAGCTGATCAGGACATGTACTGGTAAATTTACATGAGTTCAGAGGATTCCAGTGGAATTCCACTGGAATGACTGAATTCCTGCAGGAATAGGTGGGGCACTGTAAAGTACTGTTCACTAGTGAAGGGGTTTTAGTAGATGGTGTTGAAGTTGGTGTGTCGGGAAAATCAAAATTAGGAAATTTGTAGAGACATGAAGAGATCAGCACATACCAGTCTGTCACCTTTTCGGGGGGAAAATATGGCTCAGTAATCATTTATATTGTATTATGAGAATGATTACCATGATGTCTATTGACCATGGTGATTATTGCTGACAAGGGTGATTACCTGGTGAAAATGATCAACACCGTTGGCAAAAATTCTATGGGCTAATTTGGGGTCGTACATCATCCAATCAATTTGAATTGCAGTCATATGGAGGTAATGGAGAATAATGCAAAGAATAATTTTGTGATACATTTAAAATGTTGATATTTACATGCATCTACTAGGGTCCAGATGACTCTCAAATGTATGCCAAACATATGCAAGAACCTCTACCAATTTGTAATCCACATCTCCTCTGCACCAACTCAAAACTCCGCTAGGAAAAGGCTCAGCTCTGCTGAGTCTTTTCCCCTCGAGCCTCGCTCACCATCCATGGCAGCACCGCTTGCCCCTTGAGCTCTGCTCACCAATCATGGCTTTGACACCGATCTCTGACTCAGTGCCAAAGTTTGGCAGATGCTGGGTTAGGAGAAGTCATCGGTGTCGTTTCCATCTCCTGTGCTGGCTCTTTCTCTCAGACCACATCTACCCAGTACAGGTAAGCGCTCTGCGCTCTCTATCTTATGTGCCGCATACTCACCCAAATGAATAGTGATCTCTACCAAAAGGCTTCGCCTATCGTTTATTATAAACGCACTCCAATCACTTCTCATTTGGTGAGGCATCTATTCTATTGAGCATCGTTCATACTCTTACATCCTCTCTGGCTCAGACTTCGTCAGCCAGATTGTAAGAAGTGTTGTAAAGATTCCCTCCAGCTCAATACTCACTTACCGTGCCTCTCACAGAATCTCTTCAGATTTCTTTGGTATTCTGCTCAGTCCCCTCACCATCCAACCTCCTTTATTGAGTGACACCTCGCTTTTCGACTGCCCTACTCAACATCTCTCCTTCAATGACCGATGTTAGTGCTGAAGCAACTCGGCAGCGTGCTCAAGCTTTCGAGGCTATCGTTTCCGACATCATGGACGGATGGTCACCCCTCTCGGAATTCGGTAAACGCCTCCAAGATGCTGGTGCTTCCCCAGCCAAAGCTGAGGACTATTTGCAACAGCTCGCTCAACGCATCGAGCAGCAAAGGAAGGACAAAGACGCTGAGGGACAGTCGGAAACTCAGTCCAGCGAACAAGCGGTTCGAGAATCCACTCCTGAAGGCCTTGAGGAAGCAGAAGCAGTTGAGTTTCGTGCTCGACGCAAAGCACTCTTGGAGGAGGTACGCGTTCGAGAAGCAGCTGATCGTCGCACGGCAGTCGATACCGCCGCTTGGGCTGTTCTCAACACCAAGCTCTCTCGTTTGGCAGGCTCACAGGCCTCCAACAAAGCCACAACTCTTCTCTCCGCTGACGATCTTGCAAAACTGCTTGGAGTCGAACGTTCGGCTCCTCAATCCCTACCTGCCAGTGTCCTCACTCTTGCCCCACATCTGGCCGAGCTTTCCACGTCTTCCATATCCGATCCTCACATCGAGGAGACCTGGAAACTTTGTCAGGCAATTGGAACAGACAAGACCATTGACTCCCTTGTCAACCTTATGCAGGTGCAGCCGCTCACGGATCCCATCCCCCGTTCCATCTGGCGTTTGGTTATACAAGATCACTTCGTCGACTTCGAAAAGCTTTTTGCCTCGATGGACAAGGGGTATGACCACAATGACGAACCTCGTGACTTCGGTGGAGGTTACGCGCTCATTAAGAAGGAGCAAGTTTCGGCCAAGCATCCCCTCCGATCTGAGTCCGAATGGGCTCGAGTCTTCGGAGCTTGGAGCTCTGCGGTTGTGCTGGTCTATCGCCACCGCTCTTCGGAGCTTCAAGGGTATCAATGTATGGTCACTGATTTATTTCGTGCAGTGCCTCATGACCCATCAATTGCGATCGCTTTCGACATTG